>NC_057391.1:96481742-96722307 GCF_019320065.1 Cervus canadensis | reverse complement strand
CCATTGAATTGGTGATGCCACCCAATCACCTCATCCTCTATCGTCCCCTTCTCCTTCTTCCTTCAGTCTTTCCCAGCATCAGAGTCTTTTTCAGTGAGTCGGCTCTTCGCATCAAAGCAATGAAACTTCAGCTTCATCATCATTCTTTCCAATGAGTATTCAGGGTTCATTTACTTTATGATTGACTGGTTTGATCTCCTTGCAGTCCAAGAGACTCTCAAGAGTCTTCTCCAGCACCACAATTTGGAAGCATCAATTCTTTGGCACTCTGCCTTCTTTATGGTCAGAAACTTATAACTTACAGTGAAAGTTTGTGATTACATGTGCTGTGCACCCAGCAGAGGAAGTTTACAGGAAACCCACAGTAGCAAACTGATGCCCCACCCATGGTCTGTGAGTCCATCCCCAGCTTTTTCATATTTTGCTGCTATCAGTTAGCACATGCGCATTATCCCTAGGGCTGCAAATTACCCTCAGGCACTGGAGTGAGCTGGCAGTACCTTGGCATTCTATGTTTCACCCTTCTTCACACTCCTGACATCGTCCAGGCTGTGTCCAAGCAAAGCCAGGCTGATATGGAATACCAAAGGCCAGCTTCTTTGCTACAAGGCAGGACAATCTCTGCCATGCACTCCTGTGTTCTGAGCTCCCATGGGCATAGGTTGAGTGTAGGGTTTTTGAAATCACACCCTCATTTGGCTTCTTCTCATTTCCTATCCTTCATCCCCACGCCCTTTTTAGTTTCTCCTGGAAGCCCTAAATCACAGATTAATACATCCAGATCCTTGACTCAGGGCCCGCTTCTGCAAGAACAAGTCATAAGACATTCACTGACTCTTCAGATGAGGAAAATGGTATGCACAGTTGCAGACAGCTTAATATACCTAGAAAACCACTTCAAGTAACAGAATGGCATTGTGTGGCATCAAGAGTCCTCTCTGTTTTCTAAGTGAAAAACAGTAAAAAGAGGAAGTGGCCCATGGGGGAGGGGAAGATTGCACATCACTGCGGTCTTCAGCTGGGACTGTGTGCTATAGAAATATTAACATCTCCTTCAGGTCAATGCAGTTCAGTCACTCAGTTGTGTGCGACTCTTTGCGACCCCATGAACCACAGCAGGCCAGGCCTCCCTATCCATCACCAACTCCCAGAGCCAACCCAAACCCATGTCCATTGAGTCGGTGGTGCCATCCAACCGTCTCATCCTCTGTCGTCCCATTCTCCTCCTGCCCTCAATCTTTCCCAGCATCAAGGTCTTTTCAAATGAGTCAGCTCTTCACATCAGGTGGCCAAAGTATTGGAGTTTCAGCTTCAACACCAGTCCTTCCAATGAACACCCAGGCCTGATCTCCTTTAGGATGGACTGGTTGGATCTCCTTGCAGTCCAAGGGACTCTCAAGAGTCTTCTCCAACACCACAATTCAAAAGCATCAATTCTTCTGCACTCAGCTTTCTTTATAGTCCAACTCTCACATCCATACATGACCACTGAAAAAATCATAGCCTTGACTAGGCAGACCTTTGTGGGAAAAGTAATGTCTCTGCTTTTTAATATGCTGTAGTTTTGTAGAATTTGTGATCATCTGTGTTGTGGGGAACTAAGGAAGATGAATAACTCTGTATCCAACTAATGAGAGGAGATATATGGAATTTAGTGCATAGTAAGTACTTGGGCTGCCCTCATAACTCAGTTGGTAAAGAATCTGCCTGCAGTGTAGGAGACCTGGAATCGATTCCTGGGTTGGGAAGATCCAGTGAAGAAGGGGTAGGCTACCCACACCAGTGTTCTTGGGCTTCCCTTGTGGCTCATCTGGTAAAGAACCTGCCTGCAATGTAGGAGACCTGGGTTCGATCCCTGGGTTGGGAAAATCCCCTGGAGAAGGAAAAGGTTACCCACTCCAGTATTCTGGCCTAAAGAATTCCATGGGCTGTATAGTCCATGGAGTCCCAAAGAGTTGGACACGGCTGAGTGACTTTCACTTACGTAATTGATATGTGATCAAACTGTGATTTGTAATTACATTTACTACTTGGTTTTTTTTTTCTATTAAACCCTTCTTGTGCTCTCTGAAGTATCAGAATATTTTTTAATGCATAACGTTTCCAATTATGGTACTCACATATAACTTGATTTCTTTTAAGATATCTGGGACCCCAATTTTAGTCTTTAGGTTTTTTTATTTTTGTAAAAGCCTAGACTTCAAGGAAAAAGTGAGGCAAAATCTTGATGGCTACATCACAGACAAAATGCTGATTTTATTAAAGGCTTTGAGTTTTACCTCAAGTTTAAAATACAAGAAATCCAAGTAAAAGTGACAGCCCAAACATATTGGGACAGTAGTTGTTGACAAAAACTAGATATGAACATTTGCCTCCGCTGTGCTGTTTCCTTTTATGCCATGTTTTCACTGGGGCAGTGAAAAAAAAAGTGAGATATAACAATTATTACAAAAATTTAAAAATAATAACAATGACCATTTTTAAAAAGATAGAACAAAAGTTAAAATCTCCTGAAAAGCTAACCACACTAGGGACTTTCTGGTGGTCCAGTGGCTAGACTCCACACTCCCAGTGCAGGGGACCAAGGCTCAATCCCTGGTTAGGCAACTACATCCCGCATGCCACAGTGAAGATCAAAGATCCTGTGTGCCACAACCAAGACTTGGTGCAGCAAAATAAATAAGTAAAACTATTTTTTAAAACTAATCTTACCAAAATGAACATCATCTCTGGACGGTGGAATTCACAAGTTGGTTTTGGGATTTTTTTGCCTAAGCAGACTTTCTGTTTTTCAAAAATTATGAACATACATTCAAATAATAAAAGAAGTATGTAGAATTATATTTTAAAACTCTGTCTTCATGTTCTCCTGACATCTTGGCCCCTGTCCCTATGTAAATATTGTTAAGAGACTGTTGTATACATTTCTGGACCTTTTCTTGTTGGTGTTAATCTGCTTAGGTTGAGAAAAAAGTTAAAAGGTTAATATGGTTTTAAGCCTATGTAAAATGGGATAAGAGGTAGCACCTCAGCGTGGAATACCTGAGATAGTAAATAACGATGCTCTGAAACGAATGAGCAGGACGACTGCCACGTTGCCAAGATCTGAGCACCATTCTTGAGGAATATTATCCATAAACCGCTAAGTTACTGTCACAGCCTCATCTCTTGATGTTTCCTTATGGGTCCTTGGGTCAACAGAGCAGCTCTTGTTAAGATTGTTGAGTTCCGACCTGCATTTCTGTATTTCTTAGACTCTCTCTTCCAGGTGTTCTTTCTCCCTTTACTGTGGTTTACTGCCTTAAGTCCCAGCTCCCACCTTACAGCTCTTTCTCAGTATCACTTGCTTTGGTCAGTGAAGTTATGGGGTTCTCTCAGGCTGCCCTGCAGTTCTAAAACTTGCATCCAGTCCTGTGCTGTCTTTCTCTAGTTTCTTGAATCTTTCTAAATTCTCCTTAGTGGGAAATTACAAGGAAGTGCAAGGAGAATCTATTTAACAAAGAGTTCTGTAACATAAAATGGAGAATGATGGGTTGAGAGAATCCAGTGGGATCCAAAAGGTGGTAATCCTGTTATAAGAGATTGCAAAAGTTTATAATATTTTTTCTTTATTTTCATTACTTGATGATGTGTGTGTTATGTCTGTTGTCGCTTCAGTTGTGCTCGACTCTTTGAGACCCTGTGGACTGTAGCCTGCCAGACTCCTCTGTCCATGGGATTCTCCAGGCAAGAATACTGGAGTGGGTTGCCATGCCCTCCTCCAGGGGATCTTCCTAACCCAGGGATCAAACTCAAGTCTCATGTCTCCTGTCTGCCAATGCAGGCAGGTTCTTTACAACTAGCACCACCTGATAAGGGTGGCAATTTTAGAACAATTATAAAATCAATTTCTTGAAAGAAAAAAGTTCATTTATCAATTATCAAAACAATTCTTCAAATAATCAGTTTGCTCCAAACTGAGCGACAGCTTCCTTGGGCCCTTTCACCAGCATAGCCTGGTGCCGGGAGCCATTGTGGGAGATCCCACCCATGACGAGGTCATGAGGAAAAGACCTGACACGCAAGGCCATTCAGGATCCCATCCATGACGAGGTCATGAGGAAAAAACCTGACGCGCAAGGCCATTCAGGATACAAGAGACCCTCCAGGTTGGCCTCGGCCTCTACCCCACGCTGCATCCTCCCCCCTTTTTCTGCTGTTGTTCTTGTTTGCCCTGCTGCAGATTCTTGTGTTGCCTGCCGAGAGTTCTCCTGCTCCTCTTTCATTGAATAAAGACCAACTTAAAACCCTAATTAATAAATCTCCTAGACGCTGGTACCCTGTGAAGGGGCCAGGGATGAAAGAAATGCTTCAATTCAAACCCTTTTTGCCGGCATTCTGGCTTGTTTGATAAATGTGTGCTCCCATTGCAAGAGATTAGCTGGTGACTTCTTGCAGGTAGTTAACTTTTAGACTAAGAGCCTGTTTTGTGCTATATCTGCTGTTTTTGCAGTCCTTCGCATTTCTGTTCTGTAAAAATGTAATCCTATATAGTTCCCATGGAGATGACACCTAATAGAAAGAAAATAGATTAACCACAGAAGAGACAGGGTCGACTACTGAAGTTGCTTAAAGTTACACCAGGTGCAAGCCATAAATTGTCAACAGGCCTGAAAGCCAAAAGATATCATACATAGAGATTAACCTTAAAAAAGGCCCTAATAGGCACAGAGCCCTTTGGGGGGTGAGGAAGCCCTATTAGAGAACACAAAAAGTGTTGTTTTAAAAGTGGGTATTGGATCAACGTTTGATTGATGTTAATGTGCTGAGGTTGTACAGTGAAAACTATTGTTAATATAGTTGAAGATCTAGAAAAATAAGAGTTTAGAAATATAATTGTTAATTTTAACCAGGAGTGCTAAACAGGGGCTGCCTCACCGGAGCCGCAGAGTCTTTGTGTGCTAAACTTCTGAGATAAATTTAGCTGAGAACTTCTGCAAAAAGACTGACTGTTGTGTTAACAGGATTGTATTTCTACTATGTTACTGCTGTACCAAGAGACTGCCACTTTTCTATTTTCTGCTAAGCTCAAGGCTAGAGATAATGTATAAAAAATCTATGGGAAAAGACTCATAAACAAAAAATATACAGAGAACACCTGGTTTCGTAAAGGACAAGCTGATGTAATGTTAAACTAAGTCTGTATGCTTATCTCCCCCTTAGAAATGTACCAACTTAGGGTATAAAGGCTACGGTGAAAAATAAAGCAACTGCCAGACTCTGCTGCACATCACGGTCTGGTCTCTTTCTTTCTTTCTCTCTCTCTCTCTCTCTCTCTCTCTCTCTCTTGCCCACGCCGTTCATTCTGAGGGTACCCCTGGATCCTGCTGGGGCAAGAACCCCAACAGCCTGGAATGAGACCAGTTCTTTGCCTGGGAGAATGTGGGCAGTATTGATGGGTCCTACCCTCCTTCCATCTGGCCAGGCCATGGTAGGTGGTGATTGGCTCAGCTGCCACATCTCCCAGTGTTGAGAAGAGCAAGGCACAGGCCTCACTGTTGGCCATGGTGAGCAGCAGGAGGGGAACACCACTGCTCAGGGCCTGAGCCTCCAGTTTCCCCTTCTAATCCCCAACTCCCATGCCTCCCCCACATCCCTCCCCACTTCCCCTAGTACATATGGTTTCTGGAAAACACCAACTGACACTAATGAAAATGACTTGCTTTCTCTTTATGTACCCTCATTCATGCCTTGAATAACAATTCAGAGCAGGGTGTGACTTACCAGACCTGCTTTGGTATATCATACAGATATAAAATGCATGTACTTATATATAACGGCTTATATATATTTTCTAGAAACTGCTTTTCTGCTTCAGCCATAGAACATGGGTATTCTTACAAGTTAGAATATAAGATCTAATTCTTTATTACTGAAATTGAGACTTTTTAATTTGCAACTGCAGTTATATTTAGTAAGTTTAATTAAGCTCCAGTATTTCTCCTCTTTGATCAATCTTGTCTTCTGAAATGAGAGACTAAAGCATGCTCCAAATTGTCATTACATTGAAACATCAGCCAGCAAAGCAGCTTTTCACAAAATAGTTGTTGAGTGACATGGAACGAAAAAGTCTTTTATGATGTAACTCAATGAGTTACCTTGGCTGTACCTAAGAACTATGTAAAAATTTAAGTAAATACTGTGAAAACTTAAGTCCACAATAATCTGCACATGCTGTTTATAGCAGCCTCATCCATAATTACCCAAATTTGGAACAAACTAAAATGTACTTCAGTAGATGAATGGATAGACTGTGGTACATCCATATAATGTAATATTACTCAAAGCTTAAAGATAAGTTATAAAGTCGTTAAAAAAAAAAAGACATGGAGGAACTTTAAATGCATATGAGTACATGGAAAAAGTCAATATGAAAAAGCTGCATATTGCATGATTCTGGATATAACATTTTGGATAAGGAAAAACTATGGAGACAGTGAAAAAAAAGATCAGTGATTTCCAGGGGTGGCAGAACTTAATAGGTAGAGCACATAGTTTAGGGCAGTATAATGACTGATACATGTTATGATATTGGGTTGGCCAAAAAGTTCATTTGGGTTATACCTATGGAACAAAACACCAAGAACAACCTTAAATTATGAACCTTGTTGATTATGATGTGCTACTGTGTGTTCATCAGTTTTAATAAATGTACCATTCTGGTGGGGGGTGTTGATAGTGGGGGAGGCTATGCATGTGTGGGTGCAAGAGGTATACGGGAAATATCTACACTTTCCCCTCAGTGTTGCTGAGATCCTAAAACTGCTCTAAAAAAATAAGGCCTTAACTTAAAAAAAAAAAAATAGTAATACTGATATGTGGGCTCCATACTTACAGATTGCGATTTAGTTGGTCTGGATTGGTGCTTGGGAAGGTGGTGGGTTTTTTTAATAGGCTTTAATTTTTAGAGCTGGTATTTTTTAATTAAGTTCCATAAGTGATTCTTGAAGGAAAGTTACATGGCTCAAAATAGCCAGGAATTAAAACTCCCCTCTAGGTCCGCCCCACCATTCTATGCAAAACAAAGAACTCTCTCACCCAAAGAAAAAAATGGACATTAAGGCTGATTATACCCAGCTCCCAACCAGTCCAGCCTCTGGCTGATTTCCAAAATTCCTTGCCCCACCCACTCCGAACAACCTGGAGAACAGGCCCCCTTAAGACAGTAGCTTTCCATACAAATTGAGAAATTATTTGTTCTAGTTCTGTGAAAAATACCGTTGGTAGCTTAATAGGGATTGCATTGAATCTATAGATTGCTTTGGGTAGAATAGCCATTTTGACAATATTGATTCTTCCAATCCGTGAACACGGTATATTTCTCCATCTGTTTGTGTCCTCTTTGATTTCTTTCATCAGTGTTTTGTAGTTTTCTATGTATAGGTCTTTTGTTTTTTAGGTAGATATACTCCTAAGTATTTTATTCTTTTTGTTGCAATGGTGAATGGTATTGTTTCCTCAATTTCTCTTTCTGTTTTCTTATTGTTAGTGTATAGGAATGCAAGGGATTTCTGTGTGTTAATTTTATATCCTGCAACTTTACTATATTCGTTGATTAGCTCTAGTAATTTTCTGGTAGAGTCTTTAGGGTTTTCTATGTAGAGGATCATGTCATCCGCAAACAGCGAGAGTTTCACTTCTTCTTTTCCTATCTGGATTCCTTTTACTTTTCTGCTCTGATTGCTGTGGCCAAAACTTCCAAAACTATGTTGAATAGTAGTGATGAGAGTGGGCACCCTTGTCTTGTTCCTGATTTTAGGGGAAATGCTTTCAATTTTTCACCATTGAGAGTAATGCTTGCTGTGGGTTTGTCATATATAGCTTTTATTATGTTGAGGTATATTCCTTCTATTCCTGCTTTCTGGAGAGTTTTAATCAAAACCTCGAATAGCCAAAGTAATTCTTGAAAGAAGAATGGAACTGGAGGAATCAACCTGCCTGACTTCAGACTCTACTACAAAGCACAGTCATCAAGACAGTTGGTACTGGCACAAAGACAGAAATATAGATCAATGGAACAGAATAGAAAGCCCAGAGATAAATCCACAATCCTATGGACACCTTATCTTCGACAAAGGAGGCAAGGATATACATGGAAAAAAAAGACAACCTCTTTAACAAGTGTGCTGGGAAAACTGGTCAACCACTTGTAAAAGAATGAAACTAGAACACTTTCTAACACCATACACAAAAATAAACTCAAAATGGATTAAAGATCTAAATGTAAGACCAGAAACTATAAAACTCCTAGAGGAGAACATAGGCAAAACACTCTATGACATAAATCACAGCAGGATCCTCTATGACCCACCACCCAGAATATTGGAAATAAAAGCAAAAATAAACAAATGGGACCTAATGAAACTTAAAAGCTTTTGCACAACAAAAGAAACTAAGCAAGGTGAAAAGACAGCCCTCAGATTGGGAGAAAATACTAGCAAATGAAGCAACAGACAAAGGATTAATCTCAAAAATATACAAGTAACTCCTGAAGCTCAATTCCAGAAAAATAAATGACCCAATCAAAAAATGGGCCAAAGAACTAAACAGACATTTCTCCAAAGAAGACATACAGATGGCTAACAAACACGTGAAAAGATGCTCAACATCACTCATCATCAGAAAAATGCAAATCAAAACCACAATGAGATACCATTACACGCCAGTCAGGATGGCTGCTATCCGAAAGTCTACAAGCAATAAATGCTGGAGAGGGTGTGAAGAAAAGGGAACCCTCTTACACTGTTGGTGGGAATGCAAACTAGTACAGCCACTATGGAGAACGGTGTGGAGATTTCTTTAAAAAACTGGAAATAGAACTGCCATATGACCCAGCAATACCACTTCTGGGCATACACACTGAGGAAACCAGATCTGAAAGAGACACGTGCACCCCAGTGTTCATCGCAGCACTGTTTATAATAGCCAGGACATGGAAGCAACCTAGATGCCCATCAGCAGATGAATGGATAAGGAAGCTGTGGTACATATACACCATGGAATATTACTCAGCCATTAAAAAGAATTCATTTGAATCAGTTCTAATGAGATGGATGAAACTGGAGCCCATTATACAGAGTGAAGTAAGCCAGAAAGATAAAGACCATTACAGTATACTAACACATATATATGGAATTTAGAAAGATGGTAATGATAACCCTATATGCAAAACAGAAAAAGAGACACAGATGTACAGAACAGACTTTTAGACTCTGTGGGAGAAGGCGAGGGTGGGATGTTTCGAGAGAACAGCATCAAAACATGTATATTATCTATAGTGAAACAGATCACCAGCCCAGGTTGGATGCATGAGACAAGTGCTCGGGCCTGGTGCACTGGGAAGACCCAGAGGGATTGAGAGGGAGGTGGGAGGGGGGATCAGGATGGGGAACACATGTAAATCCATGGCTGATTCATGTCAATGTATGACAAAACCCACTACAATATTGTAAAGTAATTAGCCTCCAACTAATAAAAATAAGTGAAAAAAAAAAAAAAAGACAGTAGCTTTCCACATATATGCCTATATATACTTACTCTTTTCTTGGGTTAGGGCAGCAGCTCACTAATCTGACTGCTGCACCTTCTCGCCTCATTAAAAGTGATCTGTTCCTATAAAGTGCCAGTCTTATTCTTTTTCCAAACCCCGCCTTCTCTAACTCCCTTACCCTACAAGTCTAATGTGCATCCAGGGTGCACATTTCATCTTTGCGCCACTGTTTGGAGTTATCCACACCTGTCATATCTCTATACCTCTCACCATTTTACCTCCTTAACTCAGGCCCCATTTAACAACTGGAAGAACCATCTCCCAGTAATACTCGGCACAAGCAAATGGCTTCCCTGAGACTTACCTAAAGTCTGTGTTTTTGCATATTGAAAGTTAGTAAGATAGATAAGTATTAGAGAAAAGGGAACCGTAGTACATAGTTGATGAGAATGTAAGTTCGCAATCACTATGGATAACAATATGGGAGTTCCTTAAGAAATAAAAGCAGAACTACTATACGATCTACCTGAAAACTTTTATTCCCTGAACACATTCTCCTGTCACTTAGTTCTTTGGGCATAACTATGCTATACTGCTTATCAGGATGTATTTTAACTGTTTAAGTGCATGTCTCCACCTCCACTAAGGCAATTTGAGAGCAGTGTTGAGTTTTATTCACCTTGTCAGAACCTAGCACTAACTCAAATTCATGGTCAAGATTTTTAAAATGCACAAACCTGATCAAGTATAAACTATGCCTTGAGGTTTTTAAATCTAGTATTTTTCATTGGGATATATCACTTGCTAAAAAATCCTCCAGATACTTTGGCTCTCTCTGAGAGTCTGCACATTCCTCATTCCTTAGCCCAGGGAACAGAATTTTGGTTAAAAGACAGAAGCAAGATCTCTCAGCAGACCACAGACCCTTTACTTATTTAACTTCTTAGGGAGGCTGTTCCTCATTTGTAAAATGGAAATTGCTGATGCTCCTTCCACTGTGAGCAAAAGCCTACAGCAAAATCAGGAGTTTACATTCTTCTCCAAATGATATCTGATGACCATTTCCCTGTTTGAACGAAGGAGTTAGGAGTTAAAAATAAGTACTGTACACATCAAGTTTTACCACATTTTAATTAGTAAAACAAAATAAAATGAAAACAGGCATAGCCATGTCTCAACAGAAGAAGTAAATATCATTTTATATGACAAAATGCCATCCACTATGACACATTTCCAATAATTCTGACAATTATCTTTCACAACATTTTGCAAAATTCTAAGGAAAATTAAAAATTGGAGATTTACTCTAAACCTGCATACCTATCGGACTACAATTTGTGTGAAAAACACCCTGAAGGCATTACTTGGCCCAGATGTTGACGTTGAACATCAGAGTTCTTCCCTCCACACTTCTAAGATGCTAGCATAGCAATTCCACTGCCGCTCACTACCAACACAGACCAAACTACAGGGAAACACAGGCACAAAGAGGAATTAAAAGATGTTTGTGGTAACATCAATGCAATTTCTTATTTATGTGCACTAAGCATAAAAGTGTATCAGTATTCAAAAGCAAGAAAACAGAATTTGGAGTTAGTCCAACCCAAATGAGGCATCTTCAAACCTGGGGGATAAAAAGAAAAAAAGGGTTATTACCAAATACATTTATTTTATTTAGATTACAGATAGCACCACCACACTTATCTAACTTGTGCTGTATATAAATCATTCTTGGTAACAGTAGTACCTGCAGGCGATTTTCCAGATGAATTAAAAGAGTATAACCTACTGGTTTATCCCACTGGTTCACTAACAACATTACAGAAAAGAATACTGGTATTAGAGTTCAGATCCTAACCCCAACACTTAGTAACTGTATGACGCTGGGCAGGTCAGCCAAACTCTCTGACGCTCTCGCAAATTAACATCCCTGTCCTACAGTGCAACAGGAAATTTGAATAGGTTTTCCATGCCAGGATACACTGAGTAATAAAATTCCCCAGAAAAGCTGGATTATCTGCCTCTGGCCTCCACCTGAAGTGGCAGAGAAGTCCAATCCCTCCCTGTTTCACACTGCTAGAGTTAGGTGCTAGAGCTGCAATACATCTGTTACAGTGTCTTTACATTGAGTTACAACAGTCTTGTTTCCACTTCTCTCCTCTATTGGACTGGGAGCTTAGAGACCCAACTACAGTGCCCAGACACTTAGGAATGGTGTCTCTGCAGAACCATGTCACTCTTCTCTTCAAGCTATTTAGCAAAGAGCTGCCACGCAAAGGAAGGGACGGTTCACCTTTGAAGGCCCAGAGATGCCCAACGTGCAAATGGCAGAAGAGCAAACACTTGCAGGTGCTGTGGGTAACAGCTGCCTCTGCCTGGAACCCCACACCTGCAGCTCCTCTGTCCTCCCTTTAGAGGGTTAGTGATGCTGGGAAAGTCACACCCAGGGCCACGGCCTTCCTCATCTCCCCCTCTCTCAGGGGCAGGGAATGGGACCCCGTGGGATTCTTCTCTGCCTGCTGAATTGTTACCCTGATTAATGTCTTCCAGACTGTGAGGCTTATCACATTAGAGCTGTCTGTAATGGTCCCCAGGATACTGATATTACAATAGGGTTTCTTAAGGTTAGAAACCCACCTTGATGGTGCTGCTTACAGGTCTCGATCTATGAAAAAGAAAGCAGAGAAAGAAAACAGTTAAGTTTGACTTCTGAAATGCTGCGTACTACGAAAGTCTAAAATTGTTATAAACATAGATGGCAGAAGAGCCAGTGAAGAAAAACCTAGACGTTTCCTACCAGCCTGAGATCCCAAGCAATCCAGAGAACTAGAGGAGGCCAGGGTTGGAGGGCCCTACCGTAGCAGGGCTTGCACACAAAGGCCCCTGCCTTCGGAGACCCTCCTTGGTCCTGGGTGTGCCCGAGGTGGTCAGGGGAGCCAAGGGGGCCACAGGGAGGAAGCCTTGGGAGTGCCTGTGCGTGTGCTGATGCCCCCTGCTCTCACTGCAGGGAAACCACTGTCTCAGCGACCACGCTGTGCCCCGCTCTCTCAGAGGGTGCCACTGCGCAGAGCTTTAATAACATTCCCTGATAATCCCAGCATGCAGATGTTTTTATATCAAAGCAGCTTTATGCCACGGCTGTGCTCCCATACAACTGTCAGCGGTTAACCAAAGAACTTGAAAACTTACCCCACGCATATGTCTGGGGTTCTGCGAAAGTAATGTGCTTCACTCGGCAGCTATACTGATCCTTGCTGTTGGGGGTGAACTCAGCGTGGGACAGCAGGTAGAAAGACCAGTCCTTGCTGAAAGACAGGTCTGACTGCTCTGATTTCATCTTCTCCCCATTCTTCAGCAATTCGATTTCAATCTGGGGTGGATGGAACCCAGACACATAGCAGTTCAGGTAATTTGGCTTTCCATCCTCTGGTGGGTGTCTTGAGTACACTTGAACCTTTGGGATACCTGAGGAGCGGCAGGGAAAGACAGATGAAACTGCAGAGTATTCCACTTGGGGGGACCTTGGTCTGAAGCTAGATCAGGCACCAAATGTTTACATTGGATCCTCCATTTCTCCCAATTCCACTTTCCCTCGGGCCAAATGACCTTACATTTTTGCAAATGGCCACCTCCAGTTTGTGGGATAAACCATGACTTAGTATCTTTCCCACATAATCCCCCTACACATGCCTTTCAGGCTTTTTCTAGCAGATTTCTAGTAACATCTTCTTCTGTCAGTGGACATTGTGCTGTATCTTTTAACAGTTGTGTGTGGAGGCTCTCAAGAAGAAGTCTTCATGGCTCCTCAGCACATAGAATCTATATCACTCAAGAGTCTACATGATTTGGCCCCAGTCTACTGATTGAGCTTCGTTTCTCACTTCACACACCCTCCAGGGTGGCCACATCAAAAAACTCCCTTATTACACCCTCTTTCAGCCCCATCAATCATTTTCCTTACATTTACTTCTTTCTTCCTGGTCTCTTGTCTAGATGCACACCCACCAGACTTCTCAATAGGTGCCTAGTACAGTGCCCTGCACACTGCAGTTGCTTGGTAAATAAATGGCAGGTGTAATTATTGTTACCTCCTTGCTCAGGTTCCTAACAGAATCAACCCAAAGTATATTTCTACAGAACACAACCTCTTCATCACGTCTGGAGTTCATATGACAAATCTCCATCTGATTGTGTACCTGATTTCATGAGCCAGACAACAAAGAAATAAAAGTGAAACACCTACAGGAGCTGGAAAACACCTTAGATGAGTGGGTCGGGCTGGGTGAGAACAACAGGGAAGAGTGAGGACTGTGGCAGATGGGAAAGATTATACTCTCTGTTAGGACCAAGTGGATTAATGCATGTGACAGTGGAATCTGCATTTTTAATGAGCATGGTTGAGTGACTTCCATAATCTGCCAGGTTGAGAATATTATATATTGCTACAGGACAGGTGGATTCCAAAATGAAATGCATGTTGAGACCCTCCATGAGAATGTGGAAGAAAATATTATAAGCTCTATATCTATATTTTTCTAAGTGAACTGTTAATGCTACTAAATATACACACTGATATAAATATATGTATATAAGCCACTTAAATACAAATACACTCAGGGGACATGATTACAAAGGTCAGTTCATCCTCTATGTCCAGGAGGTACAGAGAAGGAGGAGTCCAGGCCACTGTGACTGGATGTATCTTTGTAGAATCATCCGATCATCAAAGAAAAGATCCCTAGTCCCACTAAGAGCTAGACTGGAAATACTATGAAGCCCTGGTATTTTTCCATCATTCAAAGTGAAGATAAATCTTCTGATTTATTTGAGCTTCTAATAAGTGACAGTTAAGTCACTCAGTCATGTCGGACTCCTTGCAACCCCATGGACTATAGAGTCCATGGAATTCTCCAGGCCAGAATACTGGAGTGGATAGCCTTTCTCTTCTCCAGGGGATCTTTCCAACCAGGGATCAAACCCAGGTCTCCCGCATTGCAGGCGGATCTAGTAACTAGACCATAATACATACTACAGTACTGAGAGCACAACTCCATTCCACCTGGAATTCTCCCTTTGAGGGAGCTAGGCAGGTTTGTGCAGGGGGCGGGTTTGCAAGGGTATCACAATAGTAGTTTCCAGAAGGAGGAGATGTATCCAACAGGCCTGGGTTTGAATCGGGCTTCAGCCACTTACTGCTTCTGCATTATGGGGAGAGTTATTTTAGCTTCTGTAGTTTAAGTGAAAACTTAATTTACGCCCAGACTGAAATAAAACCTACACAGGGAAAGAGCAGAAGATAGGGCCCCCCCCCCGCCCCCGCCCCAGGAAAGTGAATCACAACTACATGTTTTTTGAATGTCTTCTAGAAATCCCCTGTGTGTTTTCCAGGCATGTATTATCTTGGAAGTTCTCTAATTAACATACTTTTTAATGTCTGCTTGTTATTTTTTGGAAAGAATTCTATAGCCACAACAAAACATCAATAACAGTGATAATACAGACATCATGTGTTTTTTTGGCAAATAAATTTTAAATTCCATTTTCAAACAAAAGGGAAATCTGATCTTCAGTGTATTTAGAAGGCATCTAAACACAGTGTCCCTGACAACCTGGGTAAGTGTGTTGATTATTCATCCCTAGTTTTACAACCTTTCTGACTGATAAACCTTCACTTGCTCAAAACTGAAAGTAGAGAGACACTTCATCTTGGAAAGAACCAGGCAAGGAGCCAAAGGAGGAAGCCCTTTGTGAACAAAGGCCACAGAGGCCCATGGCTGCCCAGCCTGCTCCCTAGAATCTCACCCCCAGATGGTTATGAAAAATGCACAGGTGACGCCTAATGGGCGCACCACCTGGCCAAAGGCTCTGGTCAGGCTCTACTGTCTGCCACTGATCCCCTGCGGGATTAACTTACTTCAACTTGTCAGCCTCCCTTTCCTCATTTGTGACATCCTGATGATAGGCTGTCTAGGTTGGTCATAACTTTTCCTTCCTTTATGACCAACGTAGACAGCATATTAAAAAGCAGAGACATTACTTTGTCCACAAAGGTCCGTCTAGTCAAGGCTATGGTTTTGCCAGTAGTCATGTATGGATGTGAGAGTTGGACCATAAAGAAAGCTGAGTGCTGAAGAATTGATGCTTTTGAATTATGGTGCTGGAAAAGACCCTTGAGAGTCCCTTGGACTGCAAGGGGATCCAACCAGTCCATCCTAAAGGAGATCAGGCCTGGGTGTTCATTGGAAGGACTGATGTTGAAGCTTGAAACTGCAATACTTTGGCCACCTGATGCGAACAGCTGACTCATTTGAAAAGACCCTGATGCTGGGAGGGATTGAGGGCGGTAGAAGGGGACGACAGAGGATGAGATGGTTGGATGGCATCACCAACTCAATGGACCTGGGTTTGGGTAGACTCCGGGAGTTGGTGATGGACAGGGAGGCCTGGCCTGCTGCGGTTCATGGGGTCGCAAAGAGTAGGACACGACTGAGTGAACTGAACTGAACTGATGATAGGCACCGTATTTACATCGCTGACCCCTTTCACAATTAAGTGACACAGCACACAGCGCAGGACAAACAGCTGTCACCGGGAACCTCTGTGATTATTATTAAAAGCGAAGTGTAAGGAGAACAAGAGAATTAACGAGGCGAATCGGTTTGTTAAACCTCAAGGCATTCCACTAAAGTCACCGCAAAATTCCTCATTTCTGGTTTGGTCCCTTGTTTGGGGAAAAGTACAGAGGGGCAGGTGAACCTGCCCGGCGCCTGCAGGAAGCTCCACGCCCTCAGGATGCCAGCTGGCCGACATACCCCGGCGGCGGCGACTCCCCCTAAGCCCACCGGCTGTCTCCACCAGTTCGCAGACCCCAACCCTGCCCTCTGGGACCTGCCAGCCCGCACCCCACCCCACCCCCCTCCCCCCACCCGCTCCAGAGATGCGCGGGGGGAGCCAGAGACACGCGAACCAGAGGAAGAGAATCCCTCCCCCACCGCGCCCGCCCTGAACCACATCCGCACCCGGGAACTACGTCCCGACCCACGCGGTACCGTCCGGGCGTGCCAGGGGCTCCCTCCCCACATCCCCGGGAAGTTGGCGACCTGGGATCGCACCCCCTCCCCACTCCCCGCGCACCCCGCCGCTTCCACCGCCCGAGAGGAAGCCGGGTGCTCCTCTACCGAGCCGGGAAGGAAAACTTGGGAGCGGGACCGGGGTGGACAGAGTTAGTGCCCAGGGTGCCAAGTGGGTGTCACCGGGACAGGACGGGCTGGCGGAAGAGGAGACAGAGGAGAGGACACTCACGCTGGATGGCGTCCAGTCCAGACAGCGACAGCAGCCCGAGAAGGACCAAGGCCGCGAAGCGTGCCATCCTTGCAGCAGCTGCGCGGGTGGCTGAGTGAGCGGCCGCGTTCCGCGCTCGCCTTTATAGTCCGCCCTCAGGCAGCCAATCGGAAGCCTGCCCGCCGGGCCGTCACAAGTCTCCGAGCGAACTAAGCCGGGGCAGGTTAGAAACAGGCTTCCTGGTTTTCAGTTTCATTTTCTAATAAGTCTCATGATGCTCAGGAAGGCAGGGCTGGGCTGGGTGCATTCGCTGCCTGTACATCGACGCCCTCTTATCTGGGGTGCGCGCCCAAGCTTGGAGCGCGAACCGCTCACCCTAGAACTCCAGTGTGGACGAACCCTCGCTTTTCGGAACAGCACCGAAAAGGCTAAAGGAGTTGCTTACCGTGCATGCCACAGCCATTTAGGAGCCTAGCACCTGGTTTTCAGTTGGGAAAACTGAAGCATACAACAGTTAAGGGTAAGGACTGAACGGTACTGGGCAGAATCAGAACTCGGTTCGCAATTCCAGCCCAGAAATACACTGCAAGTCTTCTGGATTCTCTGGGCAAGAAAAGTTTCCAGGAACCGCGAGGCCTCATGGGGCTAGCTCAGAGAACCATCTGGCATGAAGGAAGACCTTCTTGCTTCCTGAATATTTTCCAAAAAGGAAAGGCGTTTCGAAACGTCTGTGCCAAGAAATTCTAGTCTGTATCTTGTCGTTGTAATTTAAGTAATTTTCTTTGCTTTGGTGATTTGTGGAGAAATGATCACTGATAGTAAAAAGCAGTAGCTGCTTAGAGCATTAGAGTATCTACCGCCTCGAGGGACAATACCCGCTGCGACTTAGCACACTGGAATGGTGATTGGCGCGGACTAGGTACTTGATGAACTGAATGAATGAGTGTACAGACGAGTGGCTGGTTAAACGCATGAAGGAAGGAACTACTGAACTTGTGAGGGAATAGGTGAATAAACCCTAGGATGCAGGAATTACCCTGTTATATTTTTAGGGATAGGAAAACAAAAGGCTGAGGTTACAGACTGGCCTGATTCTAATGTCATTCGCGCTTCAGACACTTGGAAGATAGAGGACTGGACAATTTTGGTGAGAATTTGGGTTGCATCTTCTGTGGGCTCAAACAAAGAAGCTAGACCTATAGATTCTAAGAGGGTGTCAGTGTTACAAAGACTCGTTAAGAAAACGCACTCTCCATAGATAACATAAAAAGGAGTTGACATTACCTGGTGACTGTGTCCAAGGATCATTTCTAGAGTGGAATGCCCAGAAGAGGAAGTGAACCTGGGGGCGGAGAGTGGCAGAGGTCTTGGAAATCACCCTGGTGTGCAGTTGAAGGGAGTTGGGTGGTGCTTCCCCAGAGAGCCCAAGAAATGTCAGCTGGATTCCTTTCCCCTATTTTTAGACCTTTCAGTAATCCCTGTTGTGGAGCTTGTGTCTACACTAAAGAAAGCAGGTTACTCTCCACAGACCTAATGAAGGGAAATGTGCACAGAGAGAGCACCAAGGAGCACCTAGTAAGTGTTCTGTAATGATTAAGAACTGTGATTATTGGTGCTATTTACCTACTTCTACTGCCAGCTCTCTCTATAGCTCTCTTGAAATAAAAGAATAGTTGTCAAACATAATGTCATGAGGAAAGACACTCCTTCCCCTCCCTTTTGTTTGTTTGTTGTTAACTCATTTATGGCTCTTAAGGCCTGTAAAGTTATGACCATCCTAGACAGCATATTAAAAACCAGACATTACTTTGCCAACAAAGGTCCATCTCGTCAAAGCTATCATTTTTCCAATAGTCATGTATGGATGTGAAAGTTGGACTATCAAGAAAGCTCAGTGCCAAAGAATTGGTGCTTTTGAACTGTGGTGTTGAAGAAGACTCTGGAGAGTCCTTTGGACAGCAAGGAGATCCAACCAGTCCATCCTAAAGGAAATCAGTCCTGAATATTCATTGGAAGAACTGATGCTGAAGCTGAAACTCCAATACTTCGGCCACCTGATCCGAAGAACTGACTCATTTGAAAAGACCCTGATGCTGGAAAAGATTGAAGGTGGGAGGAGAAGGTGACAACAAGAGGATGAGATAGTTGGATGGTATCACCAACTCAATGGGCATGAGTTTGAGTAAACTCCGGGAGTTGGTGATGGGCAGGGAGGCCTGGTGTGCTGCAGTCCATGGGGTCACAGAGAGCTGGGCACCGCCTAGCAACTGAACTGAACTGAAGGCTGTGATGTTCATGTTGAGTTATTTTCTAGTGCCCTCCGGGGATAGGAAGAAAGAGAGCTAGTGGAAACTCCTATAGTCCTTGTTTACCACATCACAAACAAATACCGTAATACTTAAAATTCTAACAAGATAGAATCTGATCTATTCACTAACAAAATCTATTTTAAAATCACTTTTTAAAAGAGCAGTGAAGACAGAGATAAGTACATTTTTCAATTACTTTTTTATATTCTCTTACAAGAGCAAACTTCTGGAAATATACAAACATGGCCTTTTGATAGTGTTATCTCCCATGAGTAGGATGAATGATGAAATGGGGTTTTGGCCCTAATGACTTTCCTAAAAAATTTTTTACTGTGTTTATTCACAGTCGTAAATATTTTCTAGAATGTGGAAGAAATGGAACTTCATACTCTTCTGTTGGTAATGTAAAATGGTACATCTATTTTGGAAAATAGATTAAATTTTTTAAACTTAATCATACCCCTGGCCGTATGACCCAACCACTCCACTCTAGGTGTTTACCCAAGAGAAAATGAAAGTGTATGTTGATACAAGGACTTGTACAAAACTGTTAAAAGCAACTATATTGGTAGCAATCAGAAATTGGAAAAAATCCAAAGTTCCATCAACAGGCAAATGGATAAACAAATTATGACAGCTATCCATACAATGAAACACTATCAGCAATAAACAACACATGAGTACACACAATAACATGGATGAAATAATTAGGCTGAAAGAAAAAAGTAAGACAATAAATGAGGCTTCCCAGGTTTCATTAGTGGTAAAGAACACGCCTGCCTGTGCAGGAGACATAAGAGATGCGGGGTTTGATCACTGGGTTGGGAAGATCCCCTGGAGGAGGGCATGGCAACCCACTCCAGAATTCTTGCCTGGAGAATCCCATGGACAGAGGAGCCTCGTGGGCTATGATCCATAGGGTTGAAATAATTAGGCTGAAAGAAAAAAGTGAGTAAAAGAAAAAAAGATAGTAAAAGAGTAAATGTGCATGATTCTTTGTTTTTAAAATTCTAGGAAAGGCAGACTAGTCTATATAACAGAAGCAGATGGTTGGTATCCAGGGGTTGGAGGGTGCATCCGGAACTTAACGACACTTTGGGTGGATGATGGATATGTCACTATCTTGAGTATGATGATGGTTTTTCAAGGGTATACATACTGTAGAACTTATTAAATCATATACTCTAAGTGCAATTTATCATATGTCAATTATACCTCAATAATCTTTAAAAAATAATCTGGACTTGCCTGGTGGTCCAGCGTTTTAAGAATCCACCTGCCAACACAGGGGACACAGGTTCAATCCCTGGCCAGGGAAGATTGCACAAGCTTCAGGTCACAACTACTGAAGCGGGCATGCCCTAGAGACCATGCTCCACAACAAGAGAAGCCACTGCAATGAGAAGCCCATGCCTCAGAACTGTAGAGTAACGCTGCTCACAGCAACTAGAGAGAGCCTGCATGCAGCAGCTAAGACCCAGCAGAGCCAAAAATTAATTAATTAATTAAAAACTGTAACCTAAAAGCATAGGTACCAGTATCTTTGTTAGGCCAAAGAAGAATGAAGTCCTTGAACAGAAAAAATAATAATAAGGATATTGAAGTGGAGAGAATAGAAATAGGTTGAAACTCAGGTGATTTGGGTTGCACCTTAAGAGATCTCAGTCAGCACTTCTCTGAGGCGGGCTCGTCAAGCAGCCAGAAAACCCAGGCTGCCTGGAAGGAGAGGAACAAGCGCAGATAGGACATCCCTGCCCGGACTCCTGCAGACGTTGTGTCCCTCATCAGAGTGTGGTTCATGCACCACAACATCAGCTCCACTTCTAGGAGCTCTTAGAAATGCAGACCCTTGGGGCCATCCTAGACCTAAGTCAGAGCCTGCATTTTAACAACCTCCCAGGTGATTCATCAACACATTAAATTTGGGAGGCTGCTGATCCAACTACATGACAATCCAGAAGGTAGGTCTTTCTTTCTTTTACAGATGAAGAGACAGTTTCAGAGAATTAAGGTGCTTGTCCGTGTTCACTCTGAGCTATGATTCAAGTGCTAGCCCATGTGATTTGAAAGGCCTCATAATATCCACTTGAAAACCACTTCTGAGAAAGGGTTCACAGGAAATGGTTCACTGGGTGGCTTGGATCAGGGCAAGAATTAAAAGCATACGAGTGATGCAGAGAAGCAGGAACTAATAACACAATGTGTAGTAGTTTGGGGTATTTTTTTAATTCACATTTATTTTTTTCTGCCATAGAGAAAAAGTATTATACGCATATGATAGGAAATTGGAACAATCTAAAAACTGTAAAGAAAATTAAAACCACAGTGATCCTGCACGTCAGAGGACTATCGTTAAGTGGCTTAATGAGCTTGAAGATGGCTGCCTGCTCAGAAGAATGTATGTGTATGACTGAATCCCTTCGCCATACAGCAGAGGTTGGCACAACATTGTAAATAAACTGTACTTCAATATAAAAAATAACAATCCATCCTGGTTAGATCTGTCTGGGGGCTGGAAATCCTCAGTCTTTTGTGTTAAATTATGTTAGTTAGTTAGAATAGGAAACAGGAGTCCAAAATGGCTGTGGCTAAAAGACAAGGAAGGGAGAAGCCCGCAAAAATAGAACAAAGGAAGGTCAGAGGAAGGTCCGAGGACCGGAGTGAGGACCGCAGGGAGAACCAACAGCACTCCTGGCCAGCCCAGTTTGCACAGGGCAGGCCCATGGGGGGAGGAAAACACATATAAAAAGAGGAGCCATGGTGTGCGCTGGCACGCACCCCGACTCTCCTCTCTTCCCGTCTTTGGGTCGGCATGCCCTCACGCCTCGAGGATGGATTCCCTTGCTATTTTCTAAATAAAATAGAGCTGTAACACTGATTTGTCTAAGAACTATAACATGTTCTGTCCAATACCCAAGAGCTGTGATGCGCCAAGGGCTTTAATGTCCGTCACTCCAAGTCTCTGTTGTTACGAGGCAGAACCGAGGAGTATACACTTGCCTGACAATTCCATTGAACAAGTGAGTGTTGCTGTGTCCAACCCCATGGACTGTAGCTCACCAAGGTCCTCTGTTCATGGAATTCTCCAGGCAAGAATACTGGAATGCATTGCCATGCCCTCCTGCAGGGGATCTTCCCAACCCAGGGATCGACCTGGGTCTCCCACATTGCAGGTAGAATCTTTACTTGTCTGAGCCATTAAATACAGGCTATATCAGTTGAGTGCAGGCTTGTGGCAAATGTAAATACTGTAAGGATAAACCAGAAGAAGACTCTAGACTGCCAACCAGGAGACACCAACCTAGAGTTCAAATCAGCACAATAATTAACTTATTAGCAGCCACCTAAGGTGTTCATTCTGACTGAATTCTCAGGTTTGTGCTGTTATATACCAGGCAACAGATCCAAAGGAAGTGGGACACAGAGGGGAGTGTTGTTTCCTGAGAGTTAGAAGCCATAACAAGGAGTGGAAAAACCTGGCAAGATCCTGGGCAGCCTAGTACTGTTATCACTAAGTGAGGGAGAGTTACCTGGGCAGACTGAAGTTGAGACAGATGAAGGGTCTGGCTGCTGCGGAATCTCTGCCCACAGGCTTGGGTGTAACCACCACACTCTTCCAGCTGCCAATGTGATCTCATTGGAAAATCATACCGAGTGGGTGTTAAATAAATTAAGCAGTACAGAGCTAAATAGTAGTAACCACAGTGTTGCAAGTACTGAGTACTTCTTATTTTTAATTACAAGTCCAATACATGATGGATGTCTGCTGCCAAAATGCAATCACTCAGAGGTCTACTGAGTGAAAGTGAGAGTTGCCCTCCTGTGTCTGCTCCTCTCTCTCTCCTCCCCACAGGAAACAGTTAAGCTTTGGTGCCTATCCCTTCATTTGCATGCATGCTAAGTTGTGTGTGACTCTTTGTAACCCTATGGACTGTGGCCCACCAGGCTCCTCTGTGCATGGGATTCTCCAGGCAAGAATACTGGAGTGGGTTGCCATTTCTCCTCCAGGGGATCTTCCTGACCCAGGGATCTAACCCATGTGTCTTACATCTCCTGCATTGGCAGGCAGGTTCTTTACCACTAGTGCCAACTAGGAAGCCCATCCCTTCATAGATATATTGAAATATTGTATATAGTTTAGAAGGTGAGGAATTTTTAAGTTATAACTACAGAGCCTGCTCTTATTAGGTGTTCAGAACTCAGTGTCCACTAAAAGCATAAAGAGAGTTAGAGTTAGCCTCAGTCCTCAGCTTGGATGGAGAGTGAGGTTAGGTAAATGCTGAAGCCTAGACTCCCTGTCCCTGTGGGGGCACGGGACAGCCCCAGGAGCCAAGGCTTGGGCACCATCCTTGGGGACTACTGCACCAGTGACTGGGCTACTGGCACAGCCTCCTTTCTTGGGTGTTTTCCCTTCATAGGCCCTTGGGTCTGCATCTCAGAACCTACCCCAAACTGCAGAATCCCAACTTGGATTGTTTTTATTCTGCCTGGGATTACATGCAGCATTCTCAGAAGTTTAAGACTCTCCTGCAAATGTTCTTTTTCCTTTTTGGCAAATTCCTCTAAGCCCCACCTTCCCACTTCCCAGCTTGCTTGACTGACACCTGCCTCTGACCAATCAGAGTGTGTGGTCCTTTCTGGCCACCCCCTCCTATGTTGAACCTGCATCAGATCCCTTCCTGTCTATTTTCTGGTTTCTTGGACTTTTCTAAACACTTCTCCTCAAACAGGACTGTGAAGAAACCAGAAAGAATTGTTTAGTAACCAATCAGAAATTTAAAACAAACAGGGAAAAAAATGCCAGAGATGTATACACAAGAGCCATCAAACACACAGTAGGACCAGTGTAGGTACAAAGGAGGGGGCCAGTAAACAGAAGTTTGATGAGTCTGTAATCATTTTCCTTATTTCATTATTTATTATCATTGTTATCTATTATGGTTTTAACTGTAGATCAATTTGCCACAAATGGGTTTGCTAAAAGACAACTTTTCATTATCAAATTAGCCAAAAATCTATCTAATGACCAAAGACTAGAAAACTGACGTGGGACTTCCCCCTCTGCTGTTCAATACCCTGAGAGTTGAGTGGATGAAGTAGCCTCCAACATTACCCCACAAAAGCCAGGATATTACAGGTTGGGGGTGGCTCAGAGAGAATTCATTCAGCATTTATTGCGAACAATGGAGATTCTACAAAATTAGGACATTCTATAAATATTTACTGAACTTGCTGATTTCTAGTTCATAATAGATATTTCCCAGATCTTTATATAGAGAACTGCCTACCTATCATGAACAATAATAGACATTTCTGTGGTTGGGAGAATAATGCCTCCCCCCATACCCCAAAAAAGATGTTTATAGCCTAATTCCTGGAACCTCTCAATACGTTACCTTACATAGCATAAGGGACTTTGCAGGTGTGATTAAGGTTAGGGACCTTGAGATGAGGAGATTATCAAAGATGATTTGGGTAGGCTCAGTATGACCACAGAGGTCGTTAAAGCAGAGAAATTTATTTCCCTGACTGTGGTCAGAGGGAGTTGTGACTACAGAAGCGTAATCAGAGAGCTGCAGCATGCTGGCTTTGCAGGCGAAGAAGGGGCCATGGATCAGGGAACGTGAGCAACTTCTAGAAGCGGGGAAAGGTAAGCGCATGGAATATCCCGTACTCTCCACAAGAAAAGCAGCCCTGCTTAATTTTAAGCCCAGAAGGTTTGTGTTGGACTTCTGACAGGACTGTAGGATGATAGATTGTAATGTTTTAGCCATCGGGTTTGTGGTAGTTTGTAACAGCAGCAAGGAAAAAAACAAAAACAAAGAAACATTCATACTGCTCCAGAATCATACAGTTTTGGGCCTTTGTTGCCAGGAGCCTATCTCGGTGTAAACATTTGCCTTTTCCGCGTTGTCTTTACCTGTTAGTTAACCAGATCTAGCCACACGGTGCACCTGGGGTACTCTGCTTATGAGGGAGGGCTCTCAGCAGCCCAGCAGCTGAGGGGAGGAGCTCTGCTGGGCCCCGGCTTGGGCAGGAGCCTTGGTCCTCCCGTCCTGCCACGGCCCCGGCTGGGCTGAGGCAGCCCCGGGGATGTGGGCTCCGCTGGCACTGCCATTCCTGGGCTGTTCAACGCCTCCAGCACACACCCACTGAGGCAAACCACTCCTGCTCCACCAGTGGTTGCCATGCTGAGCAGGAAATGAGACTAGGGGCAGGAGCCCTCTAGCCTCCAGGACAACGGTGCCCGAAGCTTTGGCTTCTTTCTTCTTCGTCTGGTCCCAGCCTGTCCATCAGGCCTTGGTGTTCACAGCAGTCAGTCAAGTGCTACCCGCCTTTACCGTCGCCTTGCTAGGTGCTAGGCACAGGGCTGGTCTGGGGAATTCTTTCCTCAAAGAGTTCATGCATTCTGGTTCATATACCTGTGATAGATTATGATTCCAGAAAAGCAACCTGTTCCACATAGAGGGTTCAAAGAGCCTGTGAAGGACTTTGGTGCCAACAAAAAGAATGTGAACTTAACCTTTGGACCATGATGCTGGTGCCAGCAGAGCTGGGACTTTGTTTTTGTTTTTTCCCTGTGGTTTCTTTACCTCATTTTTTGTTTGGTATTTTAAGTAACTTTTCCACTTAGCTTATTTTTTCAAATTATAAAGTTCATATCCCTTATGAAAAGTTCACACACCATAGGTAAAAATAAAGATAAAATTTAAATCACCTCTTAAAACTACCATCAAAAAATATCCACTTCTAATGAACTAATGTTTGTTCCCAGACTCTGTCTACTCATATACAGGTTCAATTCAGTTCAGTCACTCAGTCGTGTCTGACTCTTTGCGACCCCATGAACCGCAGCACGCCAGTCTTCCCTGTCCAGCACCAACTCCTGGACTTTACCCAAACCCATGTCCATCAAGTCAGTGATGCCATCCAGCCATCTCATCCTCTGTTGTCCCCTTCTCCTCCTGCCCCAATCCTTCCCAGCGTTAATGTCCTTTCCAGTGAGTCAACTCTTCACATGAAGTGGCCAAAGTATTGGAGTTTCAGCTTCAACATCAGTCCTTCCAATGAACATCCAGGACTGATCTCCTTTAGGATGGACTGGTTGGATCTTCTTACAGTCCAAGGAACTCTCAAGAGTCTTCTCCAACACCACAGTTCAAAAGCATCGGTTCTTCGGTGCTCAGCTTTCTTTATGGTCCAACTCTCACATCCATACATGACTACTGGAAAAACCATAGCTTGACTAGATGGACCTTTGTGGCAAAGTAATGTCTCTGCTTTTAAATATGTTATCTAGATTGGTCATAACTTGCCTTCTAAGGAGTAAGCGTCTTTTAATTTCATGGCTGCAATCACCATCTGCAGTGATTTTGGAGCCCAGAAAGATAAAGTCAGCCACTGTTTCCACTGTTTCCCCATCTATTTCCCATGAAGTGATGGGACCAGATGCCATGATCTTAGTTTTCTAAGATACACAGATACACAGAGTGTTGAGCTTTAAGCCAACTTTTTCACTCTCCGCTTTCACTTTCATCAAGAGGCTTTTTAGTTCCTCTTCACTTTCTGCCATAAGGGTAGTGTTGTCTGCATATCTGAGGTTATTGATATTTCTCCCGGAAATCTTGATTCCAGCTTGTGCTTCTTCCAGCCCAGCGTTTCTCACGATGTACTCTGCATATAAATTAAATAAGCAGGGTGATGATATACAGCCTTGACATACTCCTTTTCCTATTTGGAACCAGTCTGTTGTTCCACATCCAGTTCTAACTGTTGCTTCCTGACCTGCATATACAGGTTACAAAGATGTAACCATTCTGCCCATATTTCTTTGCAGTAGCTGTTTTATTTAATGACGTATCAGCTTCTCTGATGACTCAGTGGGTGAAGAATCTGCCTGAAGTACTGGAGACACAGAAGATGAGGGTTTGATCCTTGGGTTGTGAAGGAGGAAATGGCAACCCACTCCAGTATTCTTGCTGGAAAAATCCCATGGACAGAGGAGCCTGGCAGGCTATAGTCCATGGGGTCACAAGGAGTTGAACATGACTGAGCACATACACACACATGCACAGCATGTGTGTTTCTATAATAAAAGGTCTATGTAGTTTTTTCATATTTTCATAGCATTTTATTATATGCATATTCCATATTTTTATCAAATCCTGTATTGGAACATTGCCAATTTTTCCCTATTTTAACTCTTCCTGCACAGTATGAAGTTGCCCTTTGGAGTCCAGGTTACACCACATTACTAAATTAGAAAGGGTGTTCATCTCCCCACAGACTTCGACAAGCTGATTATTATCACTGAAAAATTTCATCTCCTTGTTTTAATTTTTATTTTTAAAAGGCAGTCATGTTGAACAGTTTTTCACATGTTTAGTTGTTATTTGCATTTCTTGTTCTGTAAATTTCCTGTTCATAGTCTCTAGTCACTGGGGACAGATACCACCTAATGTAGCAGAGAAGGAGCTTATTTAAGGAATATTGCTAAGCAAAATGTTATCAACTTCTGATGAAGGATACACAGAAGTTAATTTTATCATTCTCTCAGCCTTTTATATTGAAATTTTTCAAAATAAAATGTGAAGAGGAAGATGGTAGTGAGGTGGCAGAGGCCCACAAGGGTTCAGAAAGTGACTGTGACCCATCCTGGATCTCTCACTTCTCAGACCATCCTCCCAGCTCTGAGGACAACTGACACCACAATCTGGAAATTCCCAACCAACTTGGATGAGTTCCCCTCGTCCAGCTCAAGAGGAATGGGTGAGCCAGGCTCAGCCCTCCTGTAGAGTAATTTTCACCTCAATAGAGGTCAACTACCACATTTCAGGTAAAGCAGGAAAGGATATTGACTTCCATCTTGCCTCACCAGGAAGAAAAACCTGTTTTTGAACAGAGAAAATCAGGTGGAGTACACAGAGTAAACACTAAGGTTGGTACCTATACATTCAGCACCATTTCTGAAAGGTGACTCTCTGGATTAATTTGGGTAATTAACCATAATAATTAACTCCAATGACAAACGTAGACAGTGTGTTGAAAAGCAGAGACATTATTCTGCTGACAATGGTCCATATAGTCAAGGCTATGGTCTTGCAGTGGTCATGGTACAGTTGTGAGAACTGGACCACAAAGAAGGAGAGCACCAAAGAATTGATGCCTTTGAACTGTGGTGCTGGAGAAGACTCCTGAAAGCCCCTTGGACAGCAGCTCCTTGTCAAACCAGTCAATCTTAAGGGAGATCAACCCTGAATGTTCACTGGAAGGACTGATGCTGAAGCTGAAGCTCCAGTATTTTGGTCATCTGATGTGAACAGATGACTCATTGGAAAAGTCTCTGATGCTGGGAAAGATCGAGGGCAGAAGGAGAAGAGGGCGTCAGGGGATGAAATGGCTGGACGGCATCACCAATGCAATGAACATGAACTTGGGCAAGCTCTGGGAGATGGTGAAGGACAGGGAAGCCTGGCGTGCTGCAGTCCATGGGGTCGCAAAGAGTGGGACACGACTGGGCGGCTGAACAGCAGCAACAACCACCCTAATAACATCGCAGGGAAAGACCAAGGAGGGGATTTATTGCAAGCACAGATGAGTTGTACATGAAACCAAAAGACATCCTGGAACCATCACCAGCATCAAATTAGGGTTAAGTAAATATAGTCATATCCATATTCTGCTTACAGCATTTAAAGCTCGTGATAGAAATATGTTGATGGTTTAGTTGTTAAGTCATATCCAACTCTTTGCAACCCCATGGATT
This sequence comes from Cervus canadensis, assembly GCF_019320065.1. Lineage (NCBI taxonomy): Eukaryota > Metazoa > Chordata > Mammalia > Artiodactyla > Cervidae > Cervus > Cervus canadensis. The sequence goes on along the minus strand of NC_057391.1, from coordinate 96,693,422 downwards.
ATAGCCACCAGGCTCCTCTGTCCATGGAATTTCTCAGGCAAGAATTCTGGAGTGGGTTGCCATTTCCTACTCTATATCTCCATCTTTTTAATAGCTGAGTAACATTCCATTGTGTGTATGCACTATGTACCTAGTTGCTCAGTCGTGTTCAACTCTGTGAACCCCACGGACTGCAGCCCGCCAGGCTCCCTTGTCCATGGGGGTTCTCCAGGCAAGAATACTGGAGTGGGTTGCCATGCCCTCCTGCAGGGGATCGTCCCAACCCAGGGATCGAACCCAGGTCTCCCACATTGCAGGCGGATGGATTCTTTACCATCTGAGCCACCAGGGAAGCCCACATATGTACTATCTCTTCTTTATCCATTCATCTGTCGATGGACATTTAGGTTGCTTCTTTGTCTTAGCTATTGTAAATAACACTGCAGCAATTATTTATCTTACTTGCTCCATATAAACATACATACAAATAATGCTATTTACTTTTGGGCACTGCTTAGTTTTGTATACAATGGAATCACTGTATATATTTGGGGGGAACTTGCTGGATTCTATTCACTAACACTTTTTTTGTGATTCATCCATGTTCATTTTTATAATGACATTTGGACAATTCTTTCATTTTCAACCTGTATAGCATTCCATTGTCCAAATATACCTTTTTTATCCAGCTTTAGGTTGTTTCCAGTTGTTTGCTGTTAGAAACAGTGTTGCAGTAAACAGTTTTTTACACCTACTGCAGTGTGTGTGCAAGAGTTTCTCTATGTTGGTAGTAGAAATGCTGGGTCATAGGGCATGTGCATATTTAATTTTACTACATAATACTCTAGTTTTCCAAAGCTGTTTTATCAGTTTATGCTCTCACCAGCAATGTAATGAGTTCTCTTTAGGGTATGTTTTTCCCAACACTCGACATATCAAGATTTTTAAAGCTTGTGTCAATCTGATGGTATGATGGGTTTTAATTTGCATTATGTATATACATACTCCATTAATTTATTATATATAATACTGCATTGGTTTATAGTGTGTGATATATTCTAGATACAAATCCTTTGTTTTAGGTACGGCAAATATATTCAAATCTGTGACTTGACTTCTTACTTTTTTATGGAGTCTAATTTTATTGTAGTTCTAAATCATGAGATTAATCAGTCTTTAGCTATATGCATGTAATTTGTGACTTCTATGTTGAGGTCATAAAAATGTTGGTTTTTTTTTTCCTGTGTTTAAAATTTTTGTTTGCCATTTAGCTCTTTTTCTGATGGAACTCACAGTTGTGCATAGTGTGAGGTGGTGGTTGTTGTTGAGTCATTATTGTCACGTGTGACTCTTCGACACCATGGACTGTAGCCCGCCAGGCTCCTCTGTCCATGGAATTCTCCAGGCACGAATACTGGAGTGGGTTGCCATTTCCTTTTCCAGGGGATCTTCCCAACCCAGGAATCCAACCCACATCTCCTGCATTGGCAGGCGGACTCTTTACCACTGAGCCATCAGAGAAGCCCATAGTGTGAGGTAGGGACTTATTTTCCCACCACATATTGATAGCCATTTGTCTCAGCACCGTATTTTTTTCAAAAGCCCTTCTTTTTACCATTGATCTGAAGTGCCTTGTGTATCAAGTTTCCGTGTATTCACAAGTTTGTTTCTGGGCTCTATTCTGTTCGTTGGTCTTGATCCATCCCGGGTCATTTCCATTCTGTTTTAATTATAAATCTCTCACCTTATCATTCTTCAGGAGCATCTTTATCTTTCTCCCTCCATTAACCCTCTTCCATATTTTAGGATCAACTTGTCAAGTGTCATGAAAACCTATTAAAATTTTTTAAAATAATTACAGTAAATCTATATGTCAGGTTGGGGAAAAACTATGTCTTTAGGATATTTAACCTTCCTATACATAACCTTACTCTCTCATTTTTTGTCATTAATTTATTTCAATAAAACATTATAATTTTTCCATTAAGAGTTTGACATCTTTTGTTAGCTTTATATTGGCATGTGCATTTAAACACTATTTGAATATATATAGCATATCTATTTTATATATATTTAAGTGCTATGTCTGTTGCTATCATAAATTGCTCTTCTGTCCATGGGATTCTCCAGACAATACTGGAGTGGATTGCTGTGCCCTTCTCCAGGGGAGCTTCCTGACTCAGGGATAGAACCCATGTCTCTTAAGTCTCTTGCATTGGCAGGTAGGTTCTTTACCACTAGTGCCACCTGGGAAGCCCATTTGTATATACATTTAAGTACTATGTCTATTACTATTATAAATTATATATTTTTAATTTACTTTGTTACCAGTACAAAGAAATGCATTTTTATGGGGGTTTTTTTGTTCAGCAAATTTATCATTAGGATTAATAAGAGAATTTATCTTTTATATCTTATTGACATTTCTATATAATCTATATATAGCATCAAAGTAATACAATTTTGTTTCTTCTCTTCAAATATTTATTCTTTTTACTTTTTTTCATTGTCTCGATTTGCTGCTGGGACCTCTAGTATAACATCACTCAAAAGGGGCAGTGGGCATCTTTTTTTATTTTTTTTAAGTATTTACTTATTTGGCTGCTCTGGTACTTAGTTGCAGCATGTGAGACTTTAGCTGAAGCATACAAATTCTCACTTGTGGCATTGAGAGCACAGACTCTTAGCCACTGGACCACCAGGGAAGTTCCATGGTGGAACTTCAGGAAAGATCCCTATTTCTGATTTTACCTGTAAAATACCTATAATATCTTTCAACTAATAAATGCATGTGTCTGCTTATGTATATTAAGAAAACCTTTCTAAGTAAATTTGCCTTTTTCCCCAGCTATGAGTTTTTTATGATAAATTCACTAAGTATTGAAAATTAATTGAATGCTTACTGTGAATCTTTTGAGATAATATAAATCTCCTTCAGTCTGTAGTAAACCACATTAATAAATTTTATTTTTACTGTGAAATATAAGATTTCTTTAAAGTGAGCATAATATATGTGCATTTAACAAAAAATTACAAAGTAAAATCTGTTGTAACTACTATCCATGTCAAAAAATAAAACATCACTGCCGCTCCATAAGCGCCTATGCCATCTTCTAGTTGGACATTAAATATTCAGTCTATGTTCTTTTTGAGGACAGCCCAAAAAATATATTGTACATATTTAAATTACCAAAAAGTTTGTAACTTTACCCTTCAGGGTAAAAAGTCCATCAAATACTTTCACATTGTTTACTCTTTCTACTCTTGGGTTATTGTTGTGTTTTATTTTTCTAACCACTTTAGCAACCATTACTATTTTATATTTAGGTTACAAAATTGATACATTTCCATGATTCTCCCTTTTCGCTCACATTTTAGGCCTTTCCTCTGTCCCAAATGTATCACTTACAATCTTAGTGAGGATCTGACAGGTGCTGCAATCTTAGTTATCTAATAATGTTTATCATGCGGTCATTTTTTTAAAAGATTTTTATTGAATATAGAATTTTAGGTAGGAAGTTGTTTCATCACATTCATGATGACTTTCTGCTATGCTCTGGATCCCTCTGATATTGAGAAGTAAGTTATTGGTCCTTTGAGAAGCTGAACACAATGTTTTACCATTGTTTTAATTAGTGAAATAAAAATATAGTAAAACAAGGCACAACCAAGTTTCTAACAGATATAGGAGATAACATAAATTTTATATGGCAAAATGCCTCATCCACAATTTCCATAATTCTAAAAATTAACAAATTTCCATAATTCTAAAAATTATCTTTTCAAAATTTTCCCAAAATTGTAACCAAAGTTACAAAATCGGAGGCTTACTTTAACATGCATAAGTATCTTATTACCCAGTTTTGTATGCAGACGACACCCAGATGTTGATGTTAAATCTGAAATTCTATCTTCCCCAACCTCTAAGATGCCAGCGCCTCCACTACAGGCACCTGCCTAGGCAGGTCAAACATGGACACGTAGCACCCAAGGTACAATTATAAAGAAGGTATTTGTGGTAACATGAATACGACTTCTGATTATGTGCATAAAGCATAAAAGCATATTGGTATTAAAGAGCAAGGAAATAGAATTTGGAATTAAGACCAAAAGAAGAATCTTCAAATCTGAAAAAAAAAAGAGAAAAGGAATAATAATAAATACATTTATTTTAGATCACAGACAGCATGAGCAAACTTATCTAACTTTCACTGTATAAATCTCTGTTGATAAAAGTGCACGTGATTTTGCAAACCTTTCACTTTATCCCATTGGTTCTCCTACAACCTTATAGAAGAGAGTGCTGGTATTAGAGTTCAGATCCTGGCTCTTAGTAACTGTGTGATGCTGGGCAGGTCAGCCAAACTCTCTGATGCTCTCGCAAATTAACTTCCCTGTCCTACAGTGCAACAGGAAATTTGAATAGGTTTTCCATGCCAGGATACACTGAGTAATAAAATTCCCCAGAAAAGCTGGATTATCTGCCTCTGGCCTCCACCTGAAGTGGCAGAGAAGTCCAATCCCTCCCTGTTTCACACTGCTAGAGTTAGGTGCTAGAGCTGCAATACATCTGTTACAGTGTCTTTACATTGAGTTACAACAGTCTTGTTTCCACTTCTCTCCTCTATTGGACTGGGAGCTTAGAGACCCAACTACAGTGCCCAGACACTTAGGAATGGTGTCTCTGCAGAACCATGTCACTCTTCTCTTCAGGCTATTTAGCAAAGAGCTGCCACGCAAAGGAAGGGACAGTTCACCTTTGAAGGCCCAGAGATGCCCAACGTGCAAATGGCAGAAGAGCAAACACTTGCAGGTGCTGTGGGTAACAGCTGCCTCTGCCTGGAACCCCACACCTGCAGCTCCTCTGTCCTCCCTTTAGAGGGTTAGTGATGCTGGGAAAGTCACACCCAGGGCCACGGCCTTCCTCATCTCCCCCTCTCTCAGGGGCAGGGAATGGGACCCCGTGGGATTCTTCTCTGCCTGCTGAATTGTTACCCTGATTAATGTCTTCCAGACTGTGAGGCTTATCACATTAGAGCTGTCTGTAATGGTCCCCAGGATACTGATTTTACAATAGGGTTTCTTAAGGTTAGAAACCCACCTTGATGGTGCTGCTTACAGGTCTCGATCTATGAAAAAGAAAACAGAGAAAGAAAACAGTTAAGTTTGACTTCTGAAATGCTGCGTACTACGAAAGTCTAAAATTGTTATAAACAAAGATGGCAGAAGAGCCAGTGAAGAAAAACCTAGACGTTTCCTACCAGCCTGAGATCCCAAGCAATCCAGAGAACTAGAGGAGGCCAGGGTTGGAGGGCCCTACCGTAGCAGGGCTTGCACACAAAGGCCCCTGCCTTCGGAGACCCTCCTTGGTCCTGGGTGTGCCCGAGGCGGTCAGGGGAGCCAAGGGGGCCACAGGGAGGAAGCCTTGGGAGTGTCTGTGCGTGTGCTGATGCCCTCTGCTCTCACTGCAGGGAAACCACTGTCTCAGCGACCACGCTGTGCCCCGCTCTCTCAGAGGGTGCCACTGCGCAGAGCTTTAATAACATTCCCTGATAATCCCAGCATGCAGATGTTTTTATATCAAAGCAGCTTTATGCCACGGCTGTGCTCCCATACAACTGTCAGCGGTTAACCAAAGAACTTGAAAACTTACCCCACGCATATATCTGGGGTTCTGCGAAAGTAATGTGCTTCACTCGGCAGCTATACTGATCCTTGCTGTTGGGGGTGAACTCAGCGTGGGACAGCAGGTAGAAAGACCAGTCCTTGCTGAAAGACAGGTCTGACTGCTCTGATTTCATCTTCTCCCCATTCTTCAGCAATTCGATTTCAATCTGGGGTGGATGGAACCCAGACACATAGCAGTTCAGGTAATTTGGCTTTCCATCCTCTGGTGGGTGTCTTGAGTACACTTGAACCTTTGGGATACCTGAGGAGCGGCAGGGAAAGACAGATGAAACTGCAGAGTATTCCACTTGGGGGGACCTTGGTCTGAAGCTAGATCAGGCACCAAATGTTTACATTGGATCCTCCATTTCTCCCAATTCCACTTTCCCTCGGGCCAAATGACCTTACATTTTTGCAAATGGCCACCTCCAGTTTGTGGGATAAACCATGACTTAGTATCTTTCCCACATAATCCCCCTACACATGCCTTTCAGGCTTTTTCTAGCAGATTTCTAGTAACATCTTCTTCTGTCAGTGGACATTGTGCTGTATCTTTTAACAGTTGTGTGTGGAGGCTCTCAAGAAGAAGGCTTCATGGCTCCTCAGCACATAGAATCTATATCACTCAAGAGTCTACATGATTTGGCCCCAGTCTACTGATTGAGCTTCGTTTCTCACTTCACACACCCTCCAGGGTGGCCACATCAAAAAACTCCCTTATTACACCCTCTTTCAGCCCCATCAATCATTTTCCTTACATTTACTTCTTTCTTCCTGGTCTCTTGTCTAGATGCACACCCACCAGACTTCTCAATAGGTGCCTAGTACAGTGCCCTGCACACTGCAGTTGCTTGGTAAATAAATGGCAGGTGTAATTATTGTTACCTCCTTGCTCAGGTTCCTAACAGAATCAACCCAAAGTATATTTCTACAGAACACAACCTCTTCATCACGTCTGGAGTTCATATGACAAATCTCCATCTGATTGTGTACCTGATTTCATGAGCCAGACAACAAAGAAATAAAAGTGAAACACCTACAGGAGCTGGAAAACACCTTAGATGAGTGGGTCGGGCTGGGTGAGAACAACAGGGAAGAGTGAGGACTGTGGCAGATGGGAAAGATTATACTCTCTGTTAGGACCAAGTGGATTAATGCATGTGACAGTGGAATCTGCATTTTTAATGAGCATGGTTGAGTGACTTCCATAATCTGCCAGGTTGAGAATATTATATATTGCTACAGGACAGGTGGATTCCAAAATGAAATGCATGTTGAGACCCTCCATGAGAATGTGGAAGAAAATATTATAAGCTCTATATCTATATTTTTCTAAGTGAACTGTTAATGCTACTAAATATACACACTGATATAAATATATGTATATAAGCCACTTAAATACAAATACACTCAGGGGACATGATTACAAAGGTCAGTTCATCCTCTATGTCCAGGAGGTACAGAGAAGGAGGAGTCCAGGCCACTGTGACTGGATGTATCTTTGTAGAATCATCCGATCATCAAAGAAAAGATCCCTAGTCCCACTAAGAGCTAGACTGGAAATACTATGAAGCCCTGGTATTTTTCCATCATTCAAAGTGAAGATAAATCTTCTGATTTATTTGAGCTTCTAATAAGTGACAGTTAAGTCACTCAGTCATGTCGGACTCCTTGCAACCCCATGGACTATAGAGTCCATGGAATTCTCCAGGCCAGAATACTGGAGTGGATAGCCTTTCTCTTCTCCAGGGGATCTTTCCAACCAGGGATCAAACCCAGGTCTCCCGCATTGCAGGCGGATCTAGTAACTAGACCATAATACATACTACAGTACTGAGAGCACAACTCCATTCCACCTGGAATTCTCCCTTTGAGGGAGCTAGGCAGGTTTGTGCAGGGGGCGGGTTTGCAAGGGTATCACAATAGTAGTTTCCAGAAGGAGGAGATGTATCCAACAGGCCTGGGTTTGAATCGGGCTTCAGCCACTTACTGCTTCTGCATTATGGGGAGAGTTATTTTAGCTTCTGTAGTTTAAGTGAAAACTTAATTTACGCCCAGACTGAAATAAAACCTACACAGGGAAAGAGCAGAAGATAGGGCCCCCCCCCCGCCCCCGCCCCAGGAAAGTGAATCACAACTACATGTTTTTTGAATGTCTTCTAGAAATCCCCTGTGTGTTTTCCAGGCATGTATTATCTTGGAAGTTCTCTAATTAACATACTTTTTAATGTCTGCTTGTTATTTTTTGGAAAGAATTCTATAGCCACAACAAAACATCAATAACAGTGATAATACAGACATCATGTGTTTTTTTGGCAAATAAATTTTAAATTCCATTTTCAAACAAAAGAGAAATCTGATCTTCAGTGTATTTAGAAGGCATCTAAACACAGTGTCCCTGACAACCTGGGTAAGTGTGTTGATTATTCATCCCTAGTTTTACAACCTTTCTGACTGATAAACCTTCACTTGCTCAAAACTGAAAGTAGAGAGACACTTCATCTTGGAAAGAACCAGGCAAGGAGCCAAAGGAGGAAGCCCTTTGTGAACAAAGGCCACAGAGGCCCATGGCTGCCCAGCCTGCTCCCTAGAATCTCACCCCCAGATGGTTATGAAAAATGCACAGGTGACGCCTAATGGGCGCACCACCTGGCCAAAGGCTCTGGTCAGGCTCTACTGTCTGCCACTGATCCCCTGCGGGATTAACTTACTTCAACTTGTCAGCCTCCCTTTCCTCATTTGTGACATCCTGATGATAGGCTGTCTAGGTTGGTCATAACTTTTCCTTCCTTTATGACCAACGTAGACAGCATATTAAAAAGCAGAGACATTACTTTGTCCACAAAGGTCCGTCTAGTCAAGGCTATGGTTTTGCCAGTAGTCATGTATGGATGTGAGAGTTGGACCATAAAGAAAGCTGAGTGCTGAAGAATTGATGCTTTCGAATTGTGGTGCTGGAAAAGACCCTTGAGAGTCCCTTGGACTGCAAGGGGATCCAACCAGTCCATCCTAAAGGAGATCAGGCTTGGGTGTTCATTGGAAGGACTGACGTTGAAGCTTGAAACTGCAATACTTTGGCCACCTGATGCGAACAGCTGACTCATTTGAAAAGACCCTGATGCTGGGAGGGATTGAGGGCGGTAGAAGGGGACGACAGAGGATGAGATGGTTGGATGGCATCACCAACTCAATGGACCTGGGTTTGGGTAGACTCCGGGAGTTGGTGATGGACAGGGAGGCCTGGCCTGCTGCGGTTCATGGGGTCGCAAAGAGTAGGACACGACTGAGTGAACTGAACTGAACTGATGATAGGCACCGTATTTACATCGCTGACCCCTTTCACAATTAAGTGACACAGCACACAGCGCAGGACAAACAGCTGTCACCGGGAACCTCTGTGATTATTATTAAAAGCGAAGTGTAAGGAGAACAAGAGAATTAACGAGGCGAATCGGTTTGTTAAACCTCAAGGCATTCCACTAAAGTCACCGCAAAATTCCTCATTTCTGGTTTGGTCCCTTGTTTGGGGAAAAGTACAGAGGGGCAGGTGAACCTGCCCGGCGCCTGCAGGAAGCTCCACGCCCTCAGGATGCCAGCTGGCCGACATACCCCGGCGGCGGCGACTCCCCCTAAGCCCACCGGCTGTCTCCACCAGTTCGCAGACCCCAACCCTGCCCTCTGGGACCTGCCAGCCCGCACCCCACCCCACCCCCCTCCCCCCACCCGCTCCAGAGATGCGCGGGGGGAGCCAGAGACACGCGAACCAGAGGAAGAGAATCCCTCCCCCACCGCGCCCGCCCTGAACCACATCCGCACCCGGGAACTACGTCCCGACCCACGCGGTACCGTCCGGGCGTGCCAGGGGCTCCCTCCCCACATCCCCGGGAAGTTGGCGACCTGGGATCGCACCCCCTCCCCACTCCCCGCGCGCCGCTTCCACCGCCCGAGAGGAAGCCGGGTGCTCCTCCACCGAGCTGGGAAGGAAAACTTGGGAGCGGGACCGGGGTGGACAGAGTTAGTGCCCAGGGTGCCAAGTGGGTGTCACCGGGACAGGACGGGCTGGCGGAAGAGGAGACAGAGGAGAGGACACTCACGCTGGATGGCGTCCAGTCCAGACAGCGACAGCAGCCCGAGAAGGACCAAGGCCGCGAAGCGAGCCATCCTTGCAGCAGCTGCGCGGGTGGCTGAGTGAGCGGCCGCGTTCCGCGCTCGCCTTTATAGTCCGCCCTCAGGCAGCCAATCGGAAGCCTGCCCGCCGGGCCGTCACAAGTCTCCGAGCGAACTAAGCCGGGGCAGGTTAGAAACAGGCTTTCTGGTTTTCAGTTTCATTTTCTAATAAGTCTCATGATGCTCAGGAAGGCAGGGCTGGGCTGGGTGCATTCGCTGCCTGTACATCGACGCCCTCTTATCTGGGGTGCGCGCCCAAGCTTGGAGCGCGAACCGCTCACCCTAGAACTCCAGTGTGGACGAACCCTCGCTTTTCGGAACAGCACCGAAAAGGCTAAAGGACTTGCTTACCGTGCATGCCACAGCCATTTAGGAGCCTAGCACCTGGTTTACAGTTGGGAAAACTGAAGCATACAACAGTTAAGGGTAAGGACTGAACGGTACTGGGCAGAATCAGAACTCGGTTCGCAATTCCAGCCCAGAAATACACTGCAAGTCTTCTGGATTCTCTGGGCAAGAAAAGTTTCCAGGAACCGCGAGGCCTCATGGGGCTAGCTCAGAGAACCATCTGGCATGAAGGAAGACCTTCTTGCTTCCTGAATATTTTCCAGAAAGGAAAGGCGTTTCGAAACGTCTGTGCCAAGAAATTCTAGTCTGTATCTTGTCGTTGTAATTTAAGTAATTTTCTTTGCTTTGGTGATTTGTGGGGAAATGACCACTGATAGTAAAAAGCAGTAGCTGCTTAGAGCATTAGAGTATCTACCGCCTCGAGGGACAATACCCCCTGCGACTTAGCACACTGGAATGGTGATTGGCGCGGACTAGGTACTTGATGAACTGAATGAATGAGTGTACAGACGAGTGGCTGGTTAAACGCATGAAGGAAGGAACTACTGAACTTGTGAGGGAATAGGTGAATAAACCCTAGGATGTAGGAATTACCCTGTTATATTTTTAGGGATAGGAAAACAAAAGGCTGAGGTTACAGACTGGCCTGATTCTAATGTCATCCGCGCTTCAGACACTTGGAAGATAGAGGACTGGACAATTTTGGTGAGAATTTGGGTTGCATCTTCTGTGGGCTCAAACAAAGAAGCTAGACCTATAGATTCTAAGAGGGTGTCAGTGTTACAAAGACTCGTTAAGAAAACGCACTCTCCATAGATAACATAAAAAGGAGTTGACATTACCTGGTGACTGTGTCCAAGGATCATTTCTGGAGTGGAATGCCCAGAAGAGGAAGTGAACCTGGGGGCGGAGAGTGGCAGAGGTCTTGGAAATCACCCTGGTGTGCAGTTGAAGGGAGTTGGGTGGTGCTTCCCCAGAGAGCCCAAGAAATGTCAGCTGGATTCCTTTCCCCTATTTTTAGACCTTTCAGTAATCCCTGTTGTGGAGCTTGTGTCTACACTAAAGAAAGCAGGTTACTCTCCACAGACCTAATGAAGGGAAATGTGCACAGAGAGAGCACCAAGGAGCACCTAGTAAGTGTTCTGTAATGATTAAGAACTGTGATTATTGGTGCTATTTACCTACTTCTTCTACTGCCAGCTCTCTCTATAGCTCTCTTGAAATAAAAGAATAGTTGTCAAACATAATGTCATGAGGAAAGACACTCCTTCCCCTCCCTTTTGTTTGTTTGTTGTTAACTCATTTAAGGCTATTAATGCTCTATGTAATTTAGTGTTGAACTGTCTTAGTGTCCTGGGAGTATAGAAAGTGAGAGAGCTCGTTGTCATCGCTATAGTACTTGTGTACTGTGTCATAGACAAAGTGTAGTACTTAACAATTCTTGCAAGGTAGAATCTAATCTATTCATTTAGGAAATTAATTTTAAAGGCTCTAAATAAGTGCAATGAAGACATAGAAAAATCTTTTTCTATTTTTTGTGTTTGGGGAATATCTGTATTTTTGTTAGATTTCCATCTATGACATGTTAGAATAGTGAGAGTAAAATAATATATGAAAGTGAAGTGAAAGTCGCTCAGTTGTGTCCAACTCTTTGTGACCCCTTGGACTATCCAGTCCATGGAATTCTCCAGGCCAGAATAATGGAGTGGGTAGCCTTTCCCTTCTCCAGGGGATCTTCTCCCCCAGGGATAGAACCCAGGTCTCCTACATTGCAGGTGGTTTCTTTACCAGTTTCTTTACATATAAGAACTATGTTTTAAAAATGAAATTTCTGTTTGTGAGGTTGACAAACTTCTGGAAATCTACAAGCATAGCCTTTTAATTATCTTTATTTCATCAGTGGTATGAATGATGGAATTTTTTTCACTAATGACTTCCCTAATTTTTTTTTACACTAAATGTTTATGTGTGTGCATGCTCTGTTGCTCAGTTGTGTCTGACTTTTTCTAGCCCCTTAGACTATAGCCCGCCAGGCTCCTCTATCCATAGGATTTTCCAAGCAAGAATACTGGAGCTGACTGCCATTTCCTTCTCCAGGGAATCTTCCCAAACCAGGGATGGAACCTACTTCTCTTCCATATCCTGCATTGGCAGGCTGATTCTTTGCCACCAGCACTATCTGGGAAGCCCACCAGTGTTTAGTCACAACAGTAAATATTTTCCAGAGTGTAGGAGAATAGGAACTTCATACCCTCCTGTTAGGAATATAAAATGATACAACTACTTTGGAAAAGGTTCACAGTTTTTTGTTTTTTTTTTTTAAGTTAAACATACACTGGCCAAATGACCCAACTATTCCACTCTAGGTATTTACCCAGGAGCAAATGAAAGTATATGTCTATACAAGGACCTGTAGAAACCTGTTCAAAGCAGTTTTATTGATAACAACAAGAAACTAGAAATAAGCAAAACCTCCATCAACAGGTGGAAGGATAAACAGTGTAGTAGCAATACATTCAATGCAATGCTGTCAACAATAAACAAGGCATGAACTATTGGTACACATAATAACGTGGATGAAATAATTAGGCTGAAAAAAAAGTGAGACAAAAAAGGATACAAGCTGTATGTATGCTTTTTATTTAAAACTCTAGAAATGGCATATTAATCTATGTAACAGAAGCAGATGGTTGGTTTTCCAGGAGGTAGAAGGAGCATCAGGAACTAAGGACACATTCTGGGGGTATCGGACATGTCATTATCCTGAGGATGATGATGGTTTCTCAAGTGCATACATACTGTAGAACTTATTAAATTGATTAAGTGTAATTTATCATGTGTCTTTACCTCAATAAAGCTCCTTTAAAAAAAAATAACCTAAAAGGACTGGTACCTGTATCTTTGTTAAGCCAAAGAAGAATGAAGTCCTTGAACAGAAAAAAAAAAAAAAATAAGGATATTGAAGTGGAGAGAAAATAGGAATAGGTTGAAACTCAGGTGAGTTGGGTTGCACCTTAAGAGATCTCAGTCAGCACTTCTCTGAGGCGGGCTCGTCAAGCAGCCAGAAAACCCAGGCTGCCTGGAAGGAGAGGAACAAGCGCAGATAGGACATCCCTGCCCGGACTCCTGCAGACGTTGTGTCCCTCATCAGAGTGTGGTTCATGCACCACAACATCAGCTCCACTTCTAGGAGCTCTTAGAATTGCAGACCCTTGGGGCCATCCTAGACCTAAGTCAGAGCCTGCATTTTAACAACCTCCCAGGTGATTCATCAACACATTAAATTTGGGAGGCTGCTGATCCAACTACATGACAATCCAGAAGGTAGGTCTTTCTTTCTTTTACAGATGAAGAGACAGTTTCAGAGAATTAAGGTGCTTGTCCGTGTTCACTCTGAGCTATGATTCAAGCGCTAGCCCATGTGATTTGAAAGGCCTCGTAATATCCACTTGAAAACCACTTCTGAGAAAGTTCAGTTCAGTTCAGTGACTCAGTCGTGTCTGACTCTGCGACCCCATGAACCACAGGACACTGGGCCTCCCTGTCCATCACCAACTCCTGGAGTTCACCCAAACCCACGTCCATTGAGTCGGTGATGCCATCTAACCATCTCATCCTCTGTCGTCCCCTTCTCCTCCTGCCCTCAGTCTTTCCCAGCATCAGGGTCTTTTCAAATGAGTCAGCTCTTCTCATCAGGTGGCCAGAATATTGGAGTTTCAGCTTCAACATCAGTCCTTCCAATGAACACCCAGGACTTATCTGCTTTAGGATGGACTGGTTGGATCTCCCTGCAGTCCAAAGGGACTCTCAAGAGTCTTCTCCAACACCACAGTTCAAAAGCATCAAATCTTCGGCGCTCAGCTTTCTTTATAGTCCAACTCTCACATCCATACTTGACTACTGGTAAAAACATAGCCTTGACTAGATGGACCTTTGTTGACAAAGTAATGTCTCTGCTTTTTAATATGCTGTCTAGGTTGGTCATAACTTTCCTTCCAAGGAGTAAGCATCTTTTAATTTCATGGCTGCAGTCACCATCTGCAGTGATTTTGGAGCCCAAAAAAATAAAGTCAGCCACTGTTTCCACTGTTTCCCCATCTGTTTGCCATGAAATGATGGGACCAGATGCCATGATCTTAGTTTTCTGAATATTGAGTTTTAAGCCAACTTTTTCACTCTCCTCTTTCATTTTCATCAAGAGGCTCTTTAGTTCTTCACTTTCTGCTATAGGGGTGGTGTCATCTGCATATCTGAGGTTATTGATATTTCTTCAGGCAATCTTGATTCCAGTTTGTGCTTCTTCCAGCCCAGTGTTTCTCATGGTGTACTCTGTATATAAGTTAAATAAGCAGTGTGATGATATATAGCCTTGACGGACTCGGTTTCCCGTTTGGAACCAGTCTGTTGTTCCATGTCCAGTTCTAACTGTTGCTTCCTGACCTGCATACAGATTTCTCAAGAGGCAGGTCAGGTGTTCTGGTATTCCCATCTCTTTCAGAATTTTCCACAGTTTATTGTGATCCACACAGTAAAAGGCTTTCGCATAGTCAATAAAGCAGAAGTGGATGTTTCTCTGGAACTCTCTTGCTTTTTCAATGATCCAGCGAATGTCGGCAATTTGATCTCTGGTCCCTCTGCCTTTTCTAAAACCAGCTTGAATATCTGGAAGTTCACGGTTCACATATTGTTGAAGCCTGGCTTGGAGAATTTTGAGCATTACTTCACTAGCGTCTGAGATGAGTGCAATTGTGCAGTACTTTGAGCATTCTTTGGCATTTCCTTTCTTTGGGATTGGAATGAAAACTGACCTTTTCCAGTCCTGTGGCCACTGCTGAGTTTTCCAGATTTGCTGGCATATTGAGTGCAGCACTTTCACAGCATCATCTTTTAGGATTTGAAATAGCTCAACTGGAATTCCATCACCTTCACTAACTTTGTTCATAGTGATGCTTCCTAAGGTCCACTTGACTTCACATTCCAGGATGTCTGGCTCTAGGTGAGTGATCACCCCATCGTGATTATCTGGGTCATGAAGACCTTTTTTGTGTAGTTCTTCTGTGTATTCTTGCCACCTCTTCTTAATATCTTCTGCTTCTGTTAGGTCCATACCGTTTCTGTCCTTTATTGAGCCCTTCTTTGCATGAAATGTTCCCTTGGAATCTCTAATTTTCTTGAAGAGATCTCTAGTCTTTCCTATTCTATTGTTTTCCTCTGTTTCTTTGCATTGATTGCTAAGGAAGGCCTTCTTATCTCTCCTTGCTCTTCTTTGGAACTCTGCATTCAGATGGGTATATCTTTCCTTTTCTCCTTTGCTTTTCGCTTCTCTTCTTTTCACAGCTATTTGTAGGGCCTCCTCAGACAGCCATTTTGCCTTTTTGCATTTCTTTTTCTTGGGGATGATCTTGATCCCTGTCTCCTGTACAGTGTCACGAACCTCCGGCCATAGTTCATCAGGCACTCTGTCTATCAGATCTAGTCCCTTCAATCTATTTCTCACTTCCACTGTATAATCATAAGGGATTTGATTTAGGTCATACCTGAATGGTCTAGTGTTTTTCCCCACTTTCTTCAATTTAAGTCTGAATTTGGCAATAAGGAGTTCATGATCTGAGCCACAGTCAGGTCCCAGTCTTGTTTTTGCTGGCTGTATAGAGCTTCTCCATCTTTGGCTAAAAAGAATATAATCAATCTGATTTT
This sequence comes from Cervus canadensis, assembly GCF_019320065.1. Lineage (NCBI taxonomy): Eukaryota > Metazoa > Chordata > Mammalia > Artiodactyla > Cervidae > Cervus > Cervus canadensis. The sequence continues at coordinate 96,677,564 of NC_057391.1, read as the reverse complement.
GGTGTTGACCATCTGGTGATGTCCATGTGTAGAGTCTTCTCTTGTGTTGTTGGAAGAGGGTGTTTGCTATGACCAGTGCATTCTCTTGGCAACACTCTGTTAGCCTTTGCCCTCCTTCATTCCATACTCCGAAGCCAAACTTGCCTGTTACTCCAGGTGTTTCTTGACTTCCTACTTTTGCATTCCAGTCCCCTATAGTGAAAAGGGCTTCTTTTTTGGGTGTTAGTTCTAGAAGGTCTTGTAGGGCTTCATAGAAGTGTTCAATTTCAACTTCTTCAGCATTACTGGTCGGGGCATAGACTTGGATTACCATGATATTGAATGGTTTGCCTTGGAAACGAACAGAGATCATTCTGTCCTTTTTGAGATTGCATCCAAGTACTGCTTTTCAGACTCTTCTGTTGACTATGATAGTTACTCCATATCTTCTAAGGGATTCCTTCCCACAGTAGTAGATATAATGGTCATCTGAGTTAAATTCAGCCTTTTCAGTCCTTTTTAGTTCACTGATTCCTAGAATGTCAGCATTCACACTTGCCTGTTTGACCACTTCCAATTTGCCTTGATTCATGGACCTAACATTCCAGGTTCCTATGCAATATTGCTCTTTACACCATCAGAGCTTGCTTATATCACCAGTCACATCCACAACTGGGTATTGTTTTTGCTTTGGCTCCATCCCTTCATTCTTTCTGGAGTTATTTCTCCATTGATCTCCAGTAGCATATTGGGCACCTACCGACCTGGGGAGTTCATCTTTCAGTGTCCTATCTTTTTGCCTTCTCATACTGTTCATGGGGTTCTCAAGGCAAGAATACTGAAGTGGTTTGCCATTCCCTTCTCCAGTGGACCATGTTCTGTCAGACGTCTCCACCATGACCCGTCCATCTTGGGTGGGCCCCACACGGCATGGCTTAGTTTCATTGAGTTAGACAAGGCTGTGGTCCTGTGATATGATTGGTTAGTTTTCTGTGATTGTGGTTTCAGTCTATCTGCCCTCTGATGCCCTCTCTCAGCGCCTACCATCTTACTTGGGTTTCTCTTACCTTGGACGTTGGGTATCTATTCATGGCTGCTCCAGCAAAGCGCAGCCGCTGCTCTTTACCTTGGACGTCGGTTATCTCCTCACTGCCGCTGCTCCTGACCTTGGGTGTGGGGTAGCTCCTCCTGACCGCCGATTCTGCTATAAGCTAATTTATTGGCAGCCACCTAAGGTGTTCATTCTGACTGAATTCTCAGGTTTGTGCTGTTATATACCAGGCAACAGAGCCAAAGGAAGTGGGACACAGAGGGCAGTTGTTTTGTGTGCTGAGAGTTACTAAGTCAAAAGCCATAGAAAAGTGGGTAAAAAGCCTGGCAAGATCCTGGGAAGCCTGGTACTGTTATCACTAAGTGAGGGAGAGTTACCTGGGCAGACTGAAGTTGAGACAGATGAAGGGTCTGGCTGCTGCGGAATCTCTGCCCACAGGCTTGGGTGTAACCACCACACTCTTCCAGCTGCCAATGTGATCTCATTGGAAAATCATACCGAGTGGGTGTTAAATAAATCAAGCAGTGCAGAACTACAAACAGGAGTAACCACAATGTTTCAAGCATTGACTGCTTTTTATTTTTAATTACAGTTCCTGTATGTGAATGTGGGTCTGCTGCCAAAATGCAGACAGAGGCCCATTGAGTGAAGGTGAGAGCGCCCTCCTGTGCCTCTTCCCGCTCACTCTCCTCCCCTCAGAAAGCAGTTAAGCTCTGCTGCCCATACCTTCGTGGATGTATTGGAATATTGTATATAGTTTGGAAGGTGAGAAAATTTTAAATTATAAGTACAGAGCCTGCTCTTAGTAGGTGTTCAGAACTCAGTGTCCACTAAAAGCATATATGGAGTTAGAGCTAGCCTCAGTCCTCAGCTTGGATGGAGAACAGGGTTGGGTAAACACTAAAGCCAAGACCCGCTAACAGTGTGGGGGCACGGGACAGCCCCAGGAGCCAAGGCTTAGGCACCACGCCTGGGGCCCACCGCACCAGTGACAAAGTTACAGGCACAGCCTCCTTTCTTGGGTCTCTTACCCTCACAGGCTGTTGGGTCTGCATCTCAGAACCTACCCCAAACTGCAGAATCCCAACTTGGATTTTCTATCTTGCCTGGGATTCCATGCAGCACTCTCAAAAATTAAGAATCTCTTGCAAATGTCCTTTTTCCCTTTTGGCAAATTCCTCTAAGCCCCACCTTCCTTCCCACGTCCCAGCTTGCTTGAATGACACCTGCCTCTGACCAATCAGAGTGTGTGGTCCTTTCTGGCCATCCCCTCCTATTTTGAACCTGCATCAGATCCCTTCCTGTCTACTTTCTGGTTTCTTGGACTTTTCTAAACACTTCTCCTTAGAAGGGACTGTAAAGAAAGAATTGTTCAGTGAAGAATCAGAAATTTAAAACAAAATGAACAGGACAAAAATGCGAGGGATGTATACACGTCAAACACAGAGTAGGAGCAGCCTAGGTGCAAAGGAGGGGGCCTGTAAATAGAAGGTTGGTGAATCTGTGATCATTTTTTATTTCATTATTTATTGTCATCATTGTTACTATCATTGTTAGATCAATTTGCCACAAATGGGTTTGCTAAAAGACAACTTATCATTTGTCAAATTAGCCAAAAATCTAATGACCAATGACAGCAAAATGGAGGTGAGACCTCCCTGGCTGCCACCCAATACCCTGAGAGCTGAGGGGTGAGGTAGGCTCCACCATCTGCCCCCAGAAGCCAGGCTTTGACAGTGAGGGTGGCTTAGAGAGAACTCATTCAGCATTTATTGGGAACAATGGAGATTCTACAAAGTTAGGACATACTATAAATACTTACTGAACATGTTTATTTCTAGTTCACAATATATCATAGATATTTTCCATGTCATTATATACAGAACTGCCTACTTACCATTAACAATCTAGACTTTTCTCCACATCACACCTTGTGGTAGGGAGAATAATGTCTCCTTCATCCCCCCCGAAAAGATGTTTATAGGTTGATTCCTGGAACCTCTCAGTATGTTTCCTTACATAGCATAAGCGACTTTGCAGGTGTGATTAAGGTTAGGAACCCTGAGATGGGGAGATTATCAGAGATGATTGGGGTCAGCCTAGTGTAAAGGTAAAGAGTCTGACTGCAGTGTGGGAGACCCGGGTTCAAACCATGTCTCGGGAAGATCCCCTGGAGAAGGAAATGGCAACCCACTTCAGTATTCTTGCCTGGAGAATCCCATGGACAGAGCAGCCTAGCAGGCTACAGTCCATGGGGTCACAAAGAGTTGGACATGACTGAGCGACTTCACTTTCACTTTCACTGTCTTTAGTGTAAACACAGAGGTCATTAAAAGCAGAAAATTTTTCCATGACTGTGGTCAGAGGGAGATGTGACTACAGAAGCTTAATCAGAGAGCTGCAGCATGTTGGCTTTGCAGGTGAAGAAGGGGTCATGCATCAAAGAATGCATGGCAACTTCTAGAAGCTGGGAAAGGTAAGCTCATGGAATGTCACATACTCTCCAGCAAGAAAAGCAACCCTGCTTAATTTTAAGGCCAGGAGATTTGTGTTGAACTTCTGACTTATAGAACTGTAGGATGATAAATTGTGTTGGTTTGAGGTATCAGGTTTGTTGTAATTTATAACAGCAGCAAGGAAAAAAAAGAAAATACGGCTCCAGAATCAGTTTGGGGCCTTTGTTGCCAGGTGTCTAGGTCAGCGTAAATATTTGCCTTTTCCATGTTGTCTTTTCCTGTTGGTTAACCAAATCTGGTCACACAGCACACTCGAGATACTCTTCCGTGTGAGGGAGAGCTCTCATCAGCTCAACAGATGAGCATGGAGGAGCTTTGCTGTAGCCTAGCTTGGTCAGGAGTCTTGGGCCCTGCCATTTCTGGACTATTTAACTCCTCCACCACGCACCCAGTGGGCCAAACCACTCCTGTTCTACCAGTGGTTGCCATGTTGAACAGGGAGTGAAAGTAAGAGCAGGAGCACTCTAGATCCCAGGACAACAGGTGCCCAAAGCTTTTGCATCTTTCTTCTTGGTCCGGCCCCAGCCTGCCCAGGCCTCGGTGTTCAGAGCAGTCAGTCAGGTGCTACCCGCCTTACTGTCGCCTTGCTAGGTGTTGGGTGCTGGGCTGGTCTGGAGAGTTTATACTCTCAAGAGGAAATGTTTAACATGTTTCACATGTTTACATATTATTTGTTTTCCTTCTGTGAATTCTCTGTTTATAGTCTCTTAGCCAATGTCCCTGATCACTGGAGACAGATACCACCTGAAGTTTATTTAAAGAATACTGATAGACAAAATGTTATCAACTACTAAGTGACGGATACACAGAAGTTAATTTTTCATTCTTTCTACTTTTTGTGAGATTAAAATTTTTCCAAACGAAATGTGAGGAGGCAGAGGCTCACAAGGGTTCAGAAGGTGACCACAGCCCATCCTGGGTCGCTCCTGTCTCAGACCATCTTCCCAGCTCTGAGGATGACTGATAGCACTATCTGAAGATTCTCAGCCAACTTGGTTGAGTCCATCTCTTCCAGTTCAATAGGATGGGTGACAAGAGTCAGCCTCAGCCCTAATTTAGAGTGACATTGACCTCAGTGGATAGCAATTACCACATTTCAGGTAAAGCAGGAAAGGATATTGACTTTCATCTTGCCTCTCCAGGAAGGAAAACCTCAGTTTTTAAACAGAGAAAATCAGGTAGAGCAGACACTAAGGTTGGTGACTATACACTCAGCACCATTTCTGAAAGGTGGCTTTCTCTGAATTAATCCTGGACACTGTGGGGGTTGAACCCTGGTCTCCTGCATTGCAGATGGGCTCACTGCCACCTGAGCTGCCAGGAGAGCCCAGAGTAGGGAAAGCGGACCAAGCTCAGGAGGTAGTATATTCTAGGCATGAAGCCAAAAGACATCCTGGAACCATCATCACCATCAAATCAGGGTTAAGCAAATGTAGTCATTTCCACATTATACATAGAACACTTGAAGTTCAAGATCAAACTGTACAAAGAAGCAACTTTTAATAGAGTTAAGTTCTGGTCTGTGAGCCATTTAATGGTCATGGTGTTGTGTCAGCCATTCAGTTTTATGTTAATTCATCTATATGAGAGTAAGCAGAAAAGTTGAACTTAAAACTCCAAGCTATTTAACATGAAAAAAAAAAAAAGAGGCTGAAAAATGCAATAAACTATCACTCTGCCTATCATTAACAGTCTCCTCCAACTTGTTTTCAAGCAGTCTGACAAATAAAACAAATATAATTTCAGTGTGAAAGCCATCATTTTTGTCTGTTTATGTTATCTAATTTATTCAGTTGTAATTCATTCAATTGTGTATAACAAATATTTTGCAGAGTTTAGGTATAATTCAATGAAGCCCTATTAATAATTGCATTTTCCTAAATTGAAAAAAATTTCTAAATGTCACAGATTATTTAAATAGATGAACAGTGAAGTGAAAAAAGTTAAAAAATTTGAAATGAAGTGTTAGTTGCTCAACATTTATTTATTGATGCAATCTCTGAGTTTCTCTTAACTAGGAGTTTTCTTTGTAAATGTGGCAATTACAGATTAATCACAGAAAGTTGAATTACCTGACTATAGATTGAATACAGATTTGGAAAACAAAGTTTCAACTTTTCTTTGTCTACATATGCACCTATCCTACAATGCAAATACAAGCATAGTTTTAGGGAACAGTATCATTTTTGAGATTTTCATAACCAAATATTACAATTTAACATAATATAATCAGTTAAAAAAATAGTAGTTTTATACCATTAGCCTATATTGCTCAAAGGTCATGGCTTTGGAATAAATATCTGTGTTCTTCCCAAATTCATGTTGAAATCCTATCCTCCAAGGTGATATTCTTAGGAGGTGGGGGCAGTCCTAAGGTGGCAGAGGAATAGGACAGGGAGAACACTTTCTCCCCCACAAATTCATCGAAAGATCATTTGAACGCTGGGCAAATTCCACAAAACAGCTTCTGAATGCTGGCAGAGGACACCAGGCACCCAGAAAGGCAGCCCATTCTCTTCAAAAGGAGGTAAGGCAAAATATAAAAGATAAAAAGAGAGCCAAAAGAGTTAGGAAAGAGAGCCACCCCGGGGAGGGAGTCGTGGCAGAGGAGGAGTTTCCGAACACCAGGAAACCCTCTCACCAGCGGGTCTGGTGGGAAGACAGATTACACACCTAGCCGCAACTCCAGTATCCCGGACGCTTGAGTCCACCAGCAGTGAGCTGGGGCTGAACAGGGAGGCGCATGCATGCATAGGGTGGGGACCGGGCCTGAATGCCCTGAGGACAATCTGAGAGAGCTAATGTGAGAGAGCAACCCAAACTGCGGGATAGCCAGAGAGAAAAAAGAGAGAGAGAGAGAAGTTTTCTGCGGAAAGCTCTAAGGTACAGCCTGGCCCGCTCACAGAACAAAGGATTGAGCAATCACCAGAGGAGAGCTCGCCGGCTGCGGGCTGCGGGCTGGCCCCTGCCCCCTGCCAGAGGCAGAGAGGCGGGCGGATGACAGCCAGAGATGGAAGGCAAGGGGCAATCTTCTTGGCCGGGAGACAGCATCCTCCACCAAACTGTGAGCAGGCTCCCAGTTACTAACGAAGTCTTCCGCTGCGCACCCAGGAAACCGAGCGGCTGGGACCAGGGAGGTGGTAAGACTCACCGCCCAGGGAGAGTGTGCTTGCCAAACACGATCGCCTGAGCTGCTTGGACCTGGGAAGGGCACAAAACGCAGGCCCAACAGAGTCTGTGCCTTTGTGGAGTACCCGAGAACCTGAACCTGAGCAGCTTAGACCTGGGGAGTGCACACAACCCAGGGCCTGCTTTAGACTTCCCCTGCAGAGCAACCTGGAGCCTGATCAGTGCAGACCAGGAAAGCACACACGCCGTGAGCGGGAGCAAACCCGGTGTGGCCCAGACACTGCGCGCGCTCCCCACACCCGCCAGTGATGTTGTTTGCAGTGCTCCTCCCTCCCCCCAGCACGTGAGCCTATGAACGAGTGAGCCTATGTAAGTGGCCACCCTCACCCCCTTGTGTCAGGGCGGAAATTAGACACTGGAGAGACTTGCAAAGGAGAAAGCCAAAACAAACAAAGAACAGGGAACCGCTCTGGAAGTGACAGAGGCAACAGAGTAAACGCCTGGAGTTAGCACTGACTACACTGGAGGGGCCTATAGACCTTGAGAAGAAGTATAAGCTGGAACAAGGGACTATCTGAAATTGAACTGACCCCACACTGCCCTTAACAGCTTCAGCGAAATTCCTAGATATATTTTACTATTATCATTTTTTAATTTTTAAGTTCTTTATTTGTCCTTTAGTTTTCATTTTTATAACCTACTGTTATTATCTTGCAAAAAAAAGACCCTATTTTAAAAGCAAATTTCATATATATATTTTTTATAATTTTTGTGACTTTGTTTTTTTTTTAATATTGTATTTTTGAGAGTCTAACCTCTACTCTAGATTTTTAATCTTTGCTTTTTAGTTTTTGTTATCAATTTTGTACCTTTAAGAATCCAATCTTCAGTACTCATTTTTACTTAGGAGTGTGATTACTGGCTTGATTGCTCTCTCCCCCTTTTTGACTCTCCTTTTTCTCCCCCAGGTCACCTCTATCTCCTCCCTCCCCCTTCACTTCTCTACCCAACTCTGTGAATCTTTTGGGGTGTTCTGGGCTGTGGAGAACACTTAGGGAACTGATTACTGACTAGATCTGTCTCTCTCCTTTTGACTCCCCTTCTTCTCCTGGTCACCTCTATCTCCTTCCTCCCTCTTCTCTTCTCTGTGTAACTCCATGAACTGCTCTGAGTGTTCAAGACTGTGGAGAGCACATAGGGGACTGATTACTGCCTAGAATGCTCTCTTGCCTTTTGATCCCCCCTCTTCTCCTCCTGGTCACCTCTATCTCCCTCCTGCCTCTTCTCTTCTCCATGTAACTCTGTGAACCTCTCTGGGTGTCCCTCATTGTGGAGAATCTTTTCACCATTCACCTAGATGTTTTATCATCAGTGCTGTATGGATGGAGAAGTCTCAACACTACTGTAAGAATAAGACTGAAAGCCAGAGGCAGGAGGCTTAAATCCAAAACTTGAGAACTCCAGAAAACTCCTGACTCCAGGGAACATCAATTGACAAGAGCTCATCCAAAAGCCTCCATACCTACACTGAAACCAGGCTCCACCCAAGAGCCAACAAGTTCCAGAGCAAGACACACAACACTAATTCTCCAACAACACAGGAACATTACCACAAACACAAAAATACAGGCGTCCAAAAGTCACACCAAACCCATAGACACCTCAAAACTCACTGCTGGACACTTAATTGCATTCCAGAGAGAGGAGATCCAGCTCCACCCACCAGAACACAGACGCAAGCTTCCCTAACCAGGAAACCTTGACAAGCCACTCGTCCAACCCCACCCACAGGGAGGAACCTCCACAATAAAGAGGAACCACAAACTACCAGCATACAGAAAGGCCACCCCAAACATAGCAATCTAAACAAGAGGAAAAGTCAGAGAAATATTCAGCAGGTAAAGGAACACGATAAATGCCCACCAAACCAAACTAAAGAGGAGGAGATGGATGGGGAGTCTACCTGAAAAAGAATTCAGAATAATGATAGTAAAAATGATCCAAAATCTTGAAAACAAAATGGAGTTCCAGATAAATAGTCTGGAGACAAGGATTGAGAAGATGCAAGAAAAGTTTAACAAGGACCTAGAAGAAATAAAAAAGAGTCAATCAATAATGAATAATGCAATAACTGAGATCAAAAACACTCTGGAGGGAACCAACAGTAGAACAACTGAGGCAGTTATGACTGAGGCAGAAGATAGGATAAGTGAGGTGGAAGATAGAATGGTGGAAATAAATGAAGCAAAGAGGGAAAAAAGAAATAAATGAGGACAACCTCAGAGACCTCTGGGACAATGTCAAATACCCCAACATTCAAATCATAGGAGTTCCAGAAGAAGACCAAAAAAAAAAAAAAAAAAGGCCAAAAAAGCCATGAGAAAATAGTTGATGAGATAATAGTTGAAAACTTCCCTAAAATGGGGAAGGAAATAGCCACCCAAGTCCAAGAAACCCAGAGAGTCCCAAACAGGATAAACCCAAGGTGAAACACCCCAAGCTACATAGCAATCAAATTAACAAAGATCAAACACAAAGAACAAATATTAAAAGCAGCAAGGGAAAAACAACAAATAATACACAAGGGGATTCCCATAAGGATAACAGCTGATCTTTCAATAGAAACTCTTCAGGCCAGAAGGGAATGGCAGGACATACTTAAAGTGATGAAAGAGAAAAACCTACAACCCAGATTACTGTACCCAGCAAGGATTTCATTCAAATATGAAGGAGAAATCAAAAGCTTTTTAGACAAGCAAAAGCTGAGAGACTTCAGCGCCACCAAACCAGCTCTTCAACAAATGCTGAAAGATCTTCTCTAGGCAGGAAACACAGAAAAGGTTTACAAACTTGAACCCAAAACAACAAAATAAATGGCAATGTAATCATACTTATTAATAATTACCTTAAATGTAAATGGGTTGAATGCCCCAACCAAAAGACTGGCTGAATGGATACAAAAACAAGACCCCTATATATGCTGTCTACAAGAGACCCACCTCAAAACAAGGGACACATACAGACTGAAAGTGAAGGGCTGGAAAAAGATATTTCACGCAAATGGAGACCAAAAGAAAGCAGGAGTAGCAATATTCATATCAGGTAAAATGGACTTTGAAATAAAGGCCATGAAAAGAGACAAAGAAGGACACTACATAATGATCAAAGGATCAACCCAAGAAGAAGATATAACAACTATAAATATATATGCACCCAACATAGGAGCACTGCAATATGTAAAGCAAATGCTAACAAGTATGAAAGGGGAAATTAACAGTAATACAGTAATAATGGGAGACTTTAATACCCCACTCATACCTATGGATAGATCAACTAAACAGCAAATTAGCAAGGAAACACAAATTTTAAATGATACAGTAGATCAGTTAGACCTAATTGATATCTAAGGGCATTTCACCCCAAAACAAAGAAATTCACCTTTTTCTCAAGTGCACGCGGAATCTTCTCCAGGATAGATCACATCCCGGGCCATAAATCTAGCCTTGGTAGATTCAAAAAAATTGAAATCATTCCAAGCATCTTTTCTGATCACAATGCGGTAAGATTAGATGTCAACTACAGAAGAAAAAAAAAAAAAAAACTATTAAAAATACAAACATATGGAGGCTAAACAACACTCTTCTGAATAACCAACAGATCACAGAAGAAATCAAAAAAGAAACCAAAATTTGCATAGAAACGAATGAAAATGAAAACACAACAACCCAAAATGTATGGGATTCAGTAAAAGCAGTGCTAAGGGAAAGGTTCATAGCAATACAAGCTTACCTCAAGAAACAAGAAAAAAATCAAATAAATAACCTAACTCTACACCTAAAGCAACTAGAAAAAGAAGAAATGAAGAACCCCAGGGCTAGTAGAAGGAAAAAAATCATAAAAATTAGGGCATAAATAAATGAAAAAGAAACAAAGGAGACCATAGCAAAATTCAACAAAGCTAAAAGCTGGTTCTTTGAGAAGATAAATAAAATAGACAAACCATTAGCCAGACTCATCAAGAAAAAAGGGAGAAGAATCAAATCAACAAAATCAGAAATGAAAATGGAGAAATTACAACAGAAAACACAGAAATACAAAGGATCATAAGAGACTACTATCAGCAACTATATGCCAATAAAATGGACAACTTGGAAGAAATGGACAAATTCTTACAAAAGTATAACTTTCCAAAACTGAATCAGGAAGAAATAGAAAATCTTAACAGACCCATCACAAGCACAGAAATCGAAACTGTAATCAGAAATCTTCCAACAAACAAAAGCCCAGGACCAGATGGCTTCACAGCTGAATTCTACCAAAAATTTAGAGACGAGCTAACAACCTATCCTACTCAAACTCTTCCAGAAAATTTCAGAGGAGGGTAAACTTCCAAACTCATTCTATGAGACCACCATCACCCTAATACCAAAACCAAACAAAGATGCCACAAAATAAAGAAAACTACAGGCCAATATCACTGATGCAAAAATCCTTAACAAAATTCTAGAAAACAGATCAAACAACATATTAAAAAGATCATACATCACGACCAGGTGGGCTTTATCCCAGGGATGCAAGGATTCTTCAACATTCACAAATCAATCAATGTGATACACCACATTAACAAATTGAAAGATAAAAACCATATGATTATCTCAATAGATGCAGAGAAAGCTTTTGACAAAATTCAGCACCCATTTATGATAAAAAAAAAAAAAAACTCTCCAGAAAGCAGGCATAGAAGGAACACACCTCAACATAATAAAACCATATATGATAAACCCACAGCAAACATTATCCTCAGTGGTGAAAAATTGAAAGCTTTTCCCCTAAAGTCAGGAACAAGACAAGGGTGCCCACTCTCACCACTACTATTCAACATAGTTTTGGAAGTTTTAGGCACAGCAATCAGAGAAGAAAAAGAAATAAAGGGAATCCAAATTGGAAAAGAAGAAGTAACTCTCACTGTTTGCAGATGACATGATCCTCTATATAGAAAACCCTAAAGACTCCACCAGGAAGTTACTAGAGCTAATCAATGAATACGGTAAAGTTGAAGGATACAAAATCAACACACAGAAATCCAAATTAAGGAAACAATTCCATTCACCATTGCAATGAAAAGAATAAAATACTTAGGAATAAATCTACCTAAGGAAACAAAAGACCTATATATAGAAAACTATAAAACACTGATGAAAGAAATCAAAGAGAACACAAATAGATGGAGAAATAGACCACCTTCATAGATTGGAAGAATCAATATAGTGAAAATGAGTATACTACCCAAAGCAATCTATAGATTCAATGCAAGCCCTATCAAGCTACCAACAGTATTTTTCAGAGAACTAGAATAAATAATTTCACAATCTGTATGGAAACACAAAAAAACCTCAAATAGTCAAAGCAATCTTGAGAAAGAAGAATGGAATTGGGGGAATCCTCCAATTTCTCCAGCCCTCCAATTGGAGGAATCCTGCCTCCAATGGAATTGGAGGAATCAATCTGTACTACAAAGCTACAGTCATCAAGACAGTATGGTACTGGCACAAAGACAGAAAAATAGATTAATGGAACAAAATAGAAAGCCCAGAGATTAATCCACGTACCTATGGACATCTTATCTTTGACAAAGAAGGCAAGAATATATGATTGGGGAAAAGACAATCTCTTTAACAAGTGGTGCTGGGAAAATTGGTCAACCATTTGTAAAAGAATGAAACTATAACACTTTCTAACACCATACACAAAAATAAACTCAAAATGGATTAAAGATCTAAATGTAAGACCAGAAACTATGAAACTCCTAGAGGAAAACATAGGCAAAACACTCTCTGACATAAATCACAGCAGGATCCTCTATGACCCACCTCCCAGAGTAATGGAAATAAAAGCAAAAATAAACAAATGGAACCTAATTAAATTTAAAGGCTTTTGCACAACAAAGGAAACTATAAGAAAGGTGAAAAGACAGCCTTCAGAACAGGAGAAAATAATAGCAAATGAAGCAACTGACAAAGAATTAATCTCAAAAATATACAAGCAGCTCCTGCAGCTCAATTCCAGAAAAATAAATGACCCAATCAGAAAATGGCCAAAGAACTAAACAGACATTTCTCCAAAGAAGACATACAGATGGCCAACAAACACATGAGAAGATGCTCAACATCACTCATTATCAGAGAAATGCAAATCAAAAGCACAATGAGGTACCATCTCACACCGGTCAGAATGGCTGCAATCAAAAAGTCTACAAACAATAAATGCTGGAGAGGGTGTAGAGAAAAGGGAACCCTCTTACACTGTTGGTGGGAACGCAAACTAATATAGCCACTATGGAGAACAGTGTGGAGATTCCTTAAAAAACTGGAAATAGAACTGCCATACAACCCAGCAATCCCACTGCTGGGCATATACATCAAGGAAACCAGAATTGAAAGAGACACGTGTATCCCAATGTTCATTGCAGCATTGTTTACAATAGCCAGGACATAGAAGCAAACTAGATGCCCATCAGCAGCTGAATGGATAAGAAAGCTGTGGTACATGTACACAATGGAATATTACTCAGCTATTAAAAAGAATGCATTTGAATCAGTTCTAATGAGGTGGATGAAACTGGAACCTATTATACAGAGTGAAGTAAGTCAGAAAGAAAAACACCAATACGGTATATTAACGCATATATATGGAATTTAGAAAGATGGTAATGATGACCCTATATGCAAGATAGCAAAAGAGACACAGATGTGCAGAACAGACTTTTGGACTCTGTGGGAGAAAGCGAGGGTGGGATGGTTTGAGAGAATAGCATTGAAATATGTATATTATAATATGTGAAATAGATCGCCAGTCCAGGTTTGATGCATGAGACAGGGTGCTCAGGGCTGGTGCACTGGGATGACCCTGAGGGATGGGATGGGGAGGGAGGTGGAAGAGGGGTTCATGATGGGGAACACATGTACACCCATGGTACATTCATGTCAATGTATGGCAAAACCAATACAATATTGTAAAGCAATTAGCCTCCAATTAAAATAAATACATTTAAAATAAAACAATTAAAAAAAATTTTTTTAAACAGGAGGGGCCTCTGGGAGATAGCTATGTCCTGAGGGTAGAGCCCTCCTGAATTGGATTAGTACCTTTATGAAAGAAACCCCCGAGAGTTCCCTTATCCATCCCTTTTCATCTATGAACCAGAAAGTGGGCTCTCTCTAGACACCAAATGTGCTGGCACTTCGATCTTGACTTCTAGCCTCCCAGACTGTGAGAAATAAGTTTCTGTTGTTTATAAGCTACTCAGTATTTGTTTACAGCAGCTCCAATGGACACACACATTAGTTAAGAATATAAAGTCATACTTTTCTTATTTATATTGGATGAATTTTTCTTTTGAAGAAATAAAAAACATGCTAAAGATTTTTCACTCTCCATAATAATGCAAGGGCTTGCCAGGTGGCACTAGGGATAAAGAACCTGTCTCCAATGCAGAAGACATAAGAGACTCAAATTCAATCCCTGGGTTGGGAAGATCCGCTAGAGGAGGGCATGGCAACCCACTCTAGTGCTCTTGCCTGGAGAATCCCCATGGACAGAGGAGCCTGGCAGGCTACAGTACATAGGGTCACAAAGAGTTAGACATGACTGAAGTGATTTAGCATGCATGCATGCAAGAATGCAAATGTTCTGTTTCAAGATAATATTCAAAACTTAATTAAGGATAGGATTTTAAAAGTAAATGTGAAAAAAATAGCAACCTTATTTTTATATTATCCATCAACAGTGTTAATTTTGATATGGGTGCTGATAGGATAATACTGATTACTAGTAGTTGTGAAGGAAATATGAATGAAAGGACCTGGATTTCACATAAATATATCTTTTTCTGAGTCCCCAAAATTGAAAAACTTTACAGAGAGTCTTCACCTAAAAGTTCTTTTAAATAATTTTTAAATGTAAATTTAAGATTATCACATCAAAATGAAGGTCTTTTGACTTTGTTTATGGCTTTATTTTTTGCCACTCAGAAGCTGGACATTTTTTTTTTTTTTTTTTTTGAAGCTGGACATTTTTTTTTTTTTTTTTTTGAAGCTGGACATTTTTATGTAGGCAAATTTTATCAACCTTCATAGCTTATGGTTTGGGGTCTTGTTTAGAAGGGCCTTCTCTACTCACTCAACATTTTTAAAATGTTTTACACTTACTTTCTTTGAAATATTTTAAGGGTTTTTTTTTTTAATATTTAAAACTTCGCCCCATAAGAATTTACTTTGGCATAAATATATCTTCAGTATGGAAGGTTTACAGTCAAGGCTGTATTTTGGAGTTTTTTTTTTTTGTTTTTTTGTTTTTGTTTTTTTTTTTTTTTTGGCCATGCAGCACGTGGGATCTTAGTTCCCAAGCAGGGATCAAAACTGCACCCTCTATAGTGGAAGCAGGGAATCTCAACCACTGGTCCACCAGGGAAGTCCCCAAATCTGTATGGCTTTTCTTTTATGATTTCTGGCTTAGATGTCATGAGGTTTGTTGTTGTAGAATGGCATTTCTTGGGAACAATGTGGATAGTGGACTGGAATAGGACACACCCAGGGGACAGGCAAGAAACCCCGCTGAAGAAGTCTTGGCAGGGAAGGAACATTATTTTTCATTTAAGTTCAGCTCATTTTGCATTTACTGAGAATCTGCTCTGTGTTAAGTATGGGAGGTACAAATATAAAGAAGACACATCTGTGTTCTCAATTGGAGGTGACAGATACAGAAGGCAAATTACAGTGTGGTAGGTACAATTCAATGTGAAGGTGCACACCCTACAATGTGGAAGGGCCAAAAAGCACACATAAAAAGAGCAGCTTCTCCAGCCTGGAAGGGAAGAGGGCATCTGAGGAGGCTTCCTGGAGAAGACGAGGCCTGAGCTGAGTTGTTCTCCATTTGAATATTTGGAATATTAGAATAAGACAATTCAATCAGGCATGTGAAATCACTTTCCAATTAAAATAGCTCTTCCTTCACAAATTCTTTTTTTCTTAATTATTTACTTTTGGCTGCTCTGGGTCTTCACTGATGCATGGGCTTTTCTCTAGTTGCGGTGAGCAGGAGCTCCTCTCTAGCTGTGGTGCACGGGTTTCTCATTGCAGTGGCTTCCGTTGTTGAGGAGCATAGACTGTAGTGTCCATGGGCTTCAGTAGTTACAGCATGTGGGCTCAGTAATTGTGGCTCTGATAGTTACGGTGCACGGGTTTAGTTGTTCTGTGGCTTGTGTGATCTTCCTGGCCCAGGGGTCAAACCCAAGTCTCCTGCATTGGCAGGGGGATTCTTTTTCCACTGAGCCACCAGAGAAGCCCCACAAATTCATTTTGCTTATGTGACATGGTGAACAACATATTACCTACTAAGATATATAGGTAGCTGCTTTAATAGCAATTGAATATAACTCCCACACCAAGGGTGAGTGCTCCCCAGAATAGGGAGAAACATCCCTGGTGCAGAGTGATAATGAGAGAGTTCCATCAGACTCCTACTTTCCCCACATAGCTAAAAGCAGTTCACTATTTCTGAAACACAAACTACAAATCAGGAAACTTGAGAACAGGAGGCTGGAGAAACAGTCAGGGTATGACTTTAGAGAGATTTATGCTTTTAGTAGAGGACAGGAGAGAAAAATCACTGAAGTGCTCTTAGCTGAGAGTTGTCAGTTCTGTCAAAAGGATTTGGAAATCATCAGTGGTGTGGGTGGAAACATGGGGAAACATGAGTGGTTGTGGTTGCCCAGGGTTACCAAGTTGCAGAGGACTTGATGTTTAGAGGAATTCTTGATCTCTTTGAGAATATGATGAAAGCTCTGGGCTGTCTCTCCAGAAAAAGGCACATGTTAAAAATCACACAAACTTCTATACAGTTTCAGGGAACCCTCTGATTAAGAGTATTTGACAGAGGAGAAAGGGAAGAGGCTTGAGGAAGAGGATATTTGAAACAAATGGAAAGACAACGAGCAGAGCAGGAAAAAGGCCAGAGAAAGACAGGCCAAGAAGTCAAGAAGAGCCAGGAGACTGAGGCTGCAGGAAGTTGTGGGAGAGCAGAGATGTAAAGAGGACCAAGTCACATGCTGTTGGGACTTCTGCTGAGGTAAGTTCTGAAGCACGTCTTTTGCACTTAACTAAGAAATCACTGGTGGGAGATTTCCCTGGTGGTCCAGCAGCTGAGACTGTGTGCTCCCAGTGCAGGAGACCCAGGTTCCACCCCTGGTCAGGGAACTAGGTCCCACATGCCACAACCAAAGACCCAGCATGCCACAGCTAAGACCTGGCACAGCCAAATAAGTAAATAAATAGATTTTTAAAAAGAAATCAGTGGTGATTCAGAATAGTTTCTGAGGAGTGATGGGTAATGATAGTTCCAGGTTGTTGTTGTTGTTTTTAACCCAAGAAGTGTTTAGGGGTGGCATATGGGTAGAAGAGAGGGTAGGGGATTTGTCTTGATGGTGCGTTTGCAGAGTACCAACATAAGGTTGAAAAATTGTCAGTTGTCCACAGAAAAGGTTGAGGGGCTTGTGGGATTAAGTCCATTCATCCCCTAGGCACTCCATATGATGGAATCAGAAGCCAAAGAGCAATGGTTGAAGGAATGATGCGTGTTGAGGAGATTAAGAAGCTTGGTTTATTGGGTAGGAGGGAGATAAGGGGCAGTTAACATTAGGAAGGAAAACAAGAAAGTAACTTTGTTTCTAAGAATGAACATGCCCTGATATTTCTCTGCTTTCCTGTAAGAAGAACGAAGGGAAAATGGAGAGGATAAAGACATAAAGGAGAGAAGCAGGCCTGAAGTGCCAGAGGGCACAGGATCCCAGAAGAGAGGCTGGACTTGGAAAGGAGGAGGGACAGCACCCCCCGCCCCCCACCAGGCAGAACAAGGTGAGGAGGTCTGTGGTATGTATACATTTACTCCAAGTATAAACGTAAGTGAAAGTCGCTCAGTTGTGTCTGACTCTTTGCAACCCCATGGACTATACACTCCAAAGAATTCTCCAGGCCAGAATACTGGAGTGGGTAGCCTTTCCCTTCTCCAGAGAATCTTCCCAACCCATAGATGGAACCCAGGTCTCCTGCATTGCAGGCAGATTCTCTACCAGCTAAGCCACCAGGGAAGCCCATATATGTACGTAGATCAGCCCAAATGGCCTCTGCGTGAGTGCTAAGTCGCTTCAGCCGTATCAGACTGTCTGCAACCTGTGGACTGTAGCTGCCATGCTCCTCTGTCCATGGGATTCTCCAGGTAAGAATACTGAAGTGGGTTGCCATGCCCTTCTCCAGGGGACCTTCCCAACCCAGGGATCAAAACTGCATCTCTTTCATCTCCTGCATTGGCAGGCAGGTTCTCAACCACTAGTGCCACCTGGGAAGCTCAAAATGGCCTCTATTTTCTCATTAATGTAAGGGGTAAGGTTGACAGCTGAGAGTCAAGAGATGAGACTGTCCGGGGGCCCTGACCAATGGTTACGTTTTAGAATCCTTGATGACTGACAGATGGGAGAGGAAGCTGAATGAGAAGAAGAATGATTCAGCAGGCTGGTGAGAGACAGGTCCTAACAGAAAGCAAACAGCACGTTCCAGTGGGGTAACTGAGGAGAGTTTGGGGAAAGGAGTATTTACCAAGCCGTGAACAGGGTTGGGGGGAGGCATAAAAAGTAGTGAAGTCCACAGGGCCTCGCTAGAGAGGGAGCCTTGTGAGGTGAGAGAAGAGAGTGTTGCAGCAAAAACAGAAGTGAATGAATGGCCTTCGGCGCATATCAGACAAACAGGCCTACAAGAGTTGAGCAATCTTGGTTACTCTTTGCCTGTTACTACTAACAGTTGTCGCTAAACGTGTCCTTCACAGAGTTGTTGTTGTTGTTGTTGTTTAGCCGCTAAGTTGTGTCCGACTCTTTGCAAGTCCATGGACCTTAGCTTGCCAGGCTCCTCTGTCCATGGGGTTTCCCAGGTAAGAATACTGGAGTGAGTTGCCGCTTCCTTCTCCAGGGGATCTTCCTGACCCAGGGATCGAACACAAGGATCCTGTGCTGGCAAGCAGATTCTTTACCGCTGCGCCACCAGGGAAGCCCTTCACAAAGCTAAACAAAGCCAGTCCTTCTCTGACTTCCTGTGAGTGTGCGTCTGGCACCCTTCTCCCCTGCACTCTCCTGTAACATTCTGCGTTTCAGAAAAGCTATCAATCCTGTAACCTCAGGGACTGCAGACTCAGTTGCTGAGTTGCCTGATGCCAGCTGTGGCTTTTTTGAAGATTTTCCAAAGAAAAAATGTATATAAGCAAGACCTTCATGAGTATATAGAACCCCTCTCCCTGTTCCCAAGAGAGGGGGGACACAGTTCTTGAGGCACTGGTCTACTGTGTTCTCCTTTTGCCTGGTAAAAAGAATACAGCAGGGAGGTGGGAGGGGGGATCGGGATGGGGAATACGTGTAAATCTATGGCTGATTCATATCAATGTATGACAAAACCCACTGAAATGTTGTGAAGTAATTAGCCTCCAACTAATAAAAAATTTAAAAAAACAAAACAAAACAAAACAAACAAACAAAAAAAGAATACAGCTATTCTTTTCTGTTTCCTCCAAACTTTGTCACCATATTTCTATCTGGCATCGGAGGACCGGGAGCCAAGATTTTAGCAACAAGAGCAGGTCCCAGATCTCAGAGAGAAGGGATGTTTGTTAGGAGAGGGCCATCCCAATGGAGCCCACTGGACACAGATGTTAAGTTACCTGCCAGACAGACAGCCTTCCTTTCTCTAGGTTCTGGTAACCTCTCTGTCCTCTTGCCTAAAGTAGTTACAACCAGCTGTACTAGTCCCAGGGGACTACACTATTCCTTATGATCATATTATATTCATCCTATACACGTTTTAAAATTCTATCTTAATAATTTTATTATAATTATCCAACTTGAATGTACTATTTCCTGAAGAAACTCTCACCTATATATGGTGTTTTGAAAAGACAAACTCTGGAAAGAAGAAAAGATGCAGGGTGTAATACATAAATAATATTAGAAATTTAAAGGAGGACAAAGTACAGATACAGCATGCATTTGAAAAATATTCCTATACTATGAAGAATTTTATGCCAATAAACCTGAAAACTTAAATGGACAAATTCCTAGAAGATATATAATTGAACCAAAAAGCTTCAACAAGAAATTGGAAACCAGTATAGACCAACAATCATTAAAGAAACTGAAATAATGGGTTAAAAATCTCCCCATAAAAGTGGGACGGTCCCACAAAAAAAAAAAAAAAAAAAAAAGTGGGACGGTCCTTAGGTGTTTTATTTAGCAAATGTAAACATTTCTAATGTATCTTTTTAAAAAGTTGAAGTAACTGATTTACAATACTATGTTACTTTCTTTTGAATAGCAAAGTGATTGTTATCCATATATGTAAAAATACATATTCTTTTTTATATTACTCCACTGTGTTTTATCATGGGACACTGAATACTGTGCTGGACAGTTATAATGTATCTTTTATCTGATCCAACTTTTCAAAATTTATTTTATTTGGCTGCGCTGAGTCTTAGTTGTGGCACTCGGGGTCTTTAGCTGCAGCTTGTGAACTCTTAGTTACAGCATGTGGGATCTAGTTCCCTGACCAGGGATCAAACCCAGGCCCCCTGTATTGGGAACTCAGAGTCTTAGCCACTGAATCACCAGGGAAGTCCCCTGTCTGTATTTCTTATTCTATTTTGGGAAGCTCTGGGAAGCTCTAAGAAATTGTTTCGTTCACTATTTATTCACATAATGCCACCATTGGTAGCATTGTTTCATTCACTGCTTAACCCAGGCTTGCCTTAAACTTAGCATAAACTATGGCAGAAGCTAGAAAAATCTAAAGGATCCGTAGATATATAAGACTTCAGGCAAAGGGAGGAGACTTTCACAGAGCCTCTAGGTCCCAAGTGAAACTTCGAACAGCCAAGACAGGGCTGTGATCCTGCAGACTGAGCCCAAATCCCCCTATTCTGGTACTACTGACATAAGAAGTCCCTTCAGAATGAAGATCTGCATGCAGCATGTGACTCTGCCCAACACCTGGTCACTATACCAGCCTAATCAGTCACTTCTGGAACAGTGAAAGTCACCATTTGGCCCTTTTGATGATAATACCAGGGTTAATTATTAGGAAGTTATTGGGAGAAACAGCTGAATAACATTACCAAAAAGGCCTGAACCCAACTAGATATTCAAAAAGAATTTCAGTAACTTTCAAGCTACTTAAATTTGTCCCCTCACTCATATAGTTCTAACCTACAGAGAAACTTTTGAAAAGAATATTTTTCTTTGGAGGCACCAGAATCATGGCTCTATAACAATGACAATAGGCCTCTCACTTGCATTTTTAATGAAGAGAATTATCTTCATTTTTTTAGTTTTATTCAGAGGTTGTGTAAAGCCTGTGTACTTCAGCTGAACACAGGATGTGGGCACAGACACCAGAATCGCTGAGGGGCTGGATGAGGCCCAGATAGGTCACAGCATTTGCTACCAGCCGTCCTGAGGTGTTGATTTTTATTGTTATCTCCTTTTCTTTTTACTTCTGAGCATCAAAACCAGGTTTCCATTTACAGCAGCCAAGAACATAGGGGATTATCTGTGTCAGTCATGCAGAAGTGTTTTCATCTGGAAGATCTGACTGTGCATTCACCAGGAGTGGGCAACAGAGAAGATCTGACTGTGCATTCACCAGGAGTGGGCAACAGACTCAAGCTCAAGCAGACACAAGCTCACCGGGAGGGGCAAGTGTCTCCAGGCGGCCCTTCAGGGTCCACAAGCATCCTGCCCTGAAGCACTGAGAACCTGGCTACTCTGTAATAGCCTCACGATGCACCAGGGATTTCCCATCCAACTTAATGGAGCAAGTTTAGGGAGTGAGGAGAACATAACCTGATAAAGTTCCTACTAGGAGTGTGGAAAACAGGGATCCTCTTCCTAAATACCTGCTTCCAAATAACCCATCCCAATAAACTGTACTCACAACCACAGACGGTTCAAGATGCACTCTAATTCTCTTGCCCTTTCAAGGGTTTTCTTTCTCATGAGTTTGTGTTCTGACATTTCTACCAAGATGCAGTGGTTGGAGACGCTGGCCCTTTAACGGGGGAGCAGGGCAGGGGCTGGGAATCTTAAAGCCGGGGCAGCGAGCCTGCCTGGCCCGAGCCGCCATGGCCACGCTGAGCAGAAAGGACAGCTACGGTGCTGGGGTGGGTGCTGTGAACCCCTCCCTGTGCACAGACTGAGGCTGGTGGTGACTGTGTGGGAGTGCTTCCCCTCCAACTCCTAGCACTGCCTCTCCTTTCTGTCCCTAGAGCTGAGGTCAGAGGGTGGGGGGTTTAGGGCCATCTGAGAGCCCGGGATTCTGCTCCTTGGAGATGTGGATCAAATTTTTTCTGACAGCTTTGCTGGGGGGAGACCTTGGCTGTTTCGATGCCAGACCATCCTTTACTAAGGACAGGGGTCTCTGGATCTCTTCCCTATCCCAGGTTTACCTTCCAGAGGCTAACAATGCTCTCTCGCCAGAGGAAACAGCCATGGAGCAAGTCTGCCAGCTGGAAAAGATAAAATGCCTCCAAGGTAGTATCACCAAGTGGTCTGTGGTATCTGATAAAAGTCCCAGGATTGCAGCGGCTTGGGGATGTGGTTCAGTGGATAGGCATGGGTTTGAGTCAGAACTGCTGTGAGTGATTCCCAAGTTCTTTTACCTACTGCTATATCAAGAGGGTGACTGAAATCACATTTATGGGGTCTATTTTCCTCACCTTCAGAGAAAAATGATCAACACCAGCCTTGTATTTTTGTTGTGAGCAATACATGAACATACACACGTCAAGTCTCCGGCACATGGGGGTTAAATTGCCATGCATCGCGGCAGCTGGAACTTGGTTGATTAAAGAGGCACAGGAAGGGCTGTCCGGGGATGAGCAGGTGCAAAAGCCTGTGGTGGGACTAATGAGCCCATGCAAGGGGGGCTGAGAAGGTGAAGGCGATTGGCACCTGCCGGGTTCTGTTTGCTCAAGTCGGGGGTGCCTAGGGGCGCCCTGGGGTAGTGAGGCTGAGTTGAATTCATACAGCAATGTTTGAAGATGGTGCTGGAGACGGCTTGTGAACAGAAGTGCTAAGAGAAGCATCCTCTCTCCGCCAGGCCCTTCACGGCTGAGCCTGTTTCTACTTCCTCCGTAGGCTCCCGCTTAAACCAAGGCTCAGGCAAGTCCCATGTCCCCTTGGCTCTTAAGGAAGAGCTGGTGTCTGCCTCTCAATTGGAAGAAGAGGAACTGGATCCAGATTTAGCCCCAGACGTGGAGGAGGAGGAAGTGGAGGAGGAGGAGGAAGAGAATGATCTGGGGGACCCAGCTGTCCTCAGCGCTGTCCATAACAGCCAGGTGCCGTGGCAGGAGGGTGTGGGGTTGTCCCGAACAGTCTGCATCTCATAGGCTGTTGCTCCACCTCTCTCTTATCTTCACCCCTCTCTAGGTGGGTGAACACTTTCTATTTCAGGCTTGAACCCCAGGAGAGACGCTCACCTTCCTTCCCTCCTTCCGTCTGTCTTCTGCTTAGTTTCTGATTCTGCCCTCACCTTGAATGCAGGTCCAGCAGGGCTGCATCACCCACCCAGGGATGCTGGCTCTGCTCCTGAAATGAGTCATTTTCATTTCAGCTGATGAAATGTGTCATCTTTGACCTTGGACCCGTGTCTTTGCAGTCCCTTGGATTCCGTCAGCACATGGGGAGGCACGAGGGGTTCCCATGCAGAAATGAAGTTACTCAGATCCTGCTTCAACTTAACTCCTCAGATGCCAGGCTGGCTTCTCTTTGATGGAAGGAGAGGGGGTCCTGATCCTACTGACTTTGAAATTGAGGGAGGGCCAAGCTGCCTGTATCCTGGGTATTGGAAATGGTTTGGTTCTGCTGCTCACCTCCCCCATTAACACTGGTGAATGTAGACGTTATCACAGGGGCTCATTCCTGCCTCATTCCTCCCTCGCATTCCAGAAAGGGCTTCTCAGCTCCCTTGGAATCACGGCCCCTGGTGTTCTAGGGATGTCCCCTGCCTCCTTGCACTTTCTGTGGCAGGTGAGTGTCTCCAGTCTCGCTGTGAGAAAGAAATGGGGTGTTGAGAAGCAGTGTTTGGAGGGTCCCCTTCTTAACATGACACTCTGCTCTTGACCTTGTTCTGGGGATGCGGCAAAGCGAGGTTAGGGTATGGACGGGGCCGGGGACGCTTGTCATTCAGAGAAGCTTGGTAAAGGACAGAGCCGGTCCTGGGACAGCTGGTCTTCCTAGAAAAGGGACAAACAATTCCAGCTTACAGAACATAAATAGCACTGAGCCTTGTGCTAGAAAGAGCACATGATGTGGAGTGGAGGGGCTGCCAGAAGTCCAGCAGGGAGAGGAGAAGGGAACTGTAGGCTGAGGAGGGCTGAGGAGGAGTCTGAGAAGGGCTGAAGACAAGGTCTGACGACACTCAGAGGAGGAAAAGAAGGGGAGTTGACCCACACAGAAAGGAAAAAGCACAGGCTTCCACATTGTCAGGGGCCAAGAGTTACTCCCTAGGGGGTGACAAGCCTGCCGGAAACAAGAAGGGGGCCCACAGTCTGGGGCCCTCACGACTGGCGTGAGGGGCCCCAATGTGGCAGATGTTGGGTGAGGTTCTTCAAGGCAAAGGCAGAAAGGCAATCAGCAGCAAAGGCAGGATCTGTTGGGGGAGACGTGCTTCTCTCAGACCCTGAAATGCTTCTCGTAGACCCTGGACCACCTGGTTCCCCTTCCCTTCCGGCCCGCCCTTCTCAGCACCCGCTCTGCAGCCTGCCACTTTGGACCTCGACTGCCCGCACCAGATCCATCACTCCTCTGCAGTCCACCCACCTCATGGCCCCTGAGGCTCAGGTGCTGGATCGGGGTGCCCCTCCCCTGGGATCCAGACAGGCTGGGTTATCTCCGGAAGATGGGAGGTAGTAGCTGAGGAGGCATGGCTGCCCTTCTACCAGCTACCACAGAAAAAATACTTAGAGAAACTCACTAAGGGAAGTGTGAGATGACATGCAGTCCCTTCCCTCACAGATGAGGAGATGGAAGCCCACCTCAGATATGAGGTCAGCTGGCCCAGGAGAACTGAGCTTAGGACCCAGAAGTCCTGATAGCCAGGCCAAATGTTTTTCTGTCGTGTTTGGATTTCCTGCAGCCCCATTTCAGGGATATACATCCTGGAGGGGATGTGAACCCTGCTGGGCTAGGATAGTGATGCTTCTCGTGGCTGATGTTGGGTAGGGTCCTGAGCAGGTCAGGTCCCATAGCTGTCCGGCTGAGGTGCCCAGAGACTAAAAGAAGTGGGGAGGGTGCTAAGAGCTTGCTCCCACCCAGCCCATGTTTCTTTCTAAGTCTCCCCAGTCATCTGACCCAGCTCCACCCTCAGCACCAGAGGATCTTGAAGCAGCAGCAACAACAAGGTCGACCACAAAGGTAAAGCCTAGAGGAGGAGCAGGGTTGAGCAGCACCCCCTGCATGCTGGGTTTTCCCTTGCGGCAAGGCACCTCCCCCAAGCACCCCCCCTTTCCCCCTGATATCCAGCTCCAGGCTCTCTACTCCTTGGGGAGTTCTGGGGGGGGGGAGGTGGGGGATGAGGGAGGAGGGGGTCTTAAGAGCCCTCCTGCTGGCTTGAAGTCCCCCAGCCAAGAAGTGGCCTCAGCAGCCGGACTCCTATGCTAACCTCATGACGCAGAAAGAGAAGGACTGGGTGGTAAAAGTGCAGATGGTTCAGCTGCAGAGTGAGAACCCCCGCCTTGATGACTATTACTACCAGGTGAGCCCCAGGGCCTCTGACCTTGGGGTCAAATGGCCTGACTCCATAGCCCTGAGAGCCTTCCTTCAGCTCACAGTCTCCATGTCCCTTCTCGTGGGAGGGATGACTGTGAAAGGATGGGGTCGTATTTCTATACTTGACATCCAAACTCCTTCCCTTTCTCCTAAACTTCAGCTGCAGGGGATTATTTGTGACTCCCTAAACACTCTGAGATTTTTGTCTCCATCCTTTGACAAGAATTTCTCCTACTCAGTCTGAAAATGAGGACATTCTCATCTTTTGTACACATTGATCTCTCTTAGAAATGACTTGTTATAAACATTCGTCTACTTACGTTTTACTTTCTTTTAAGATCTAAAACACAAGGAACTTTTATAGGTAATGGAATTCAATTTCTCAAACAAATGTGGCAGGTTTTCTGACTCCTTTCTGTCTTCTTCCTATCTGCCCTTTGTCCGTGAGTTCTGGGTTGTCTGGGCTTCCTTGTGGCTCAGACAGTAAAGAATCCGCCTGCAGTGCAGGACAGCCGAGTTCGATACCTGGGTTGGGAAGATCCGTGGAGAAGTAAATGGCTACTCACTCCAGTATCCTTGCCTGGAGAATTTCATGGACAGAGGAGCCTGGTGGGTTACAGTCCATGGGGTCACAAAAAGTCGGACATGACTGAACAATTAACACTTTCACTTTCTGGATTGTCTAAGTTTTATTTCACTTTCTCTTCAACCTACCCGAGCCTGCTAGCAAGGTTCCCACCTTTAACTCCTTCCTATTGACATTAGATTCTTTCTTCCCACCACACTTCAAAACATCTCTGCCTTCTGCCAGGATCACTTGAATGTGATCATCTTACACTCCTGACTTTTAGACATTGCTTCTCAGTGAAGGAGCTTTTTCAAGCCTTTGTTTGACTCAGTCAGTGGCTTTATTTTGGTTCTGGATTTCACAGTCTTGAGATAGCAGAGCTGCTGTGCCAGTCCACACACGAGTAGAACTGGCTGAGAGGCCAGTTGCCAGTAGTGTCCTCTCTGTCCTTCAGTGGACAGAGGTGGTCTGTCACACCAGCAGAGAATGCTGATTTGGGACAGAACAGGTAGGACCATCAAATTAAAATGGGGAGAGGGGAGGATGGGGTGACCGCGTATAACTTAGAATAAGGAGTGAAGGAAGCCTGCAGACCCTGGGACACATTTACTTCTGGGCTCTCTGCTTTGCTTCTCTGCCTTTCCATCCTAGCTCTTCAAGTCCTTAGGATGGGGGCGGGGGCAGATCAGGTGGCATGGGGCTTAGGGTGCTGAAGATGTTTTATAGTGGCTCTAGAAGGGTCTTGCATCCCAGGAGCATTTCTGGAATGAATGCTGTAGACAAGGGTATACTAAGAGGTTGCACTGGAGAACCCTAACTCTTAAGTTCAGCCAACGAGTACATATTTGACTAATCCGTGAACTCTCAGGAATATTATCAGAAACTAGAGAAGAAGCAGGCAGATGAAGAGCTGCTTGGGCGAAGAAGCAGGTTTGAGTCTCTCAAGCTGGTCACACCTTACATTCAGAAGGCGGGGGTTTATGAATCAGGTAGGACTGGGACTGACCTGCTGGGTTGGGGCAGACATCTGGCTGGACCCAGGTGGAAAGCAGAGGGGCACATGCCTGTCTGACTCCTTCCACACAGTGGTTCGAATTGAGGGTTCCCTGGGCCAGGTAGCTGTGTCGACGTGTTTTACCCCTCGCCGAGCTATTGACGCTGTGCCCCACGGAACTCAAGAGCAGGTAGGAGTTTATCTTCCTACAGCCTTTTTCTCTCCCTGTGTTTTGGAGAAAGGTCTGGAGCACTGTCATGCTTGAGTTCAGATTGTGAGCTAAGAGAAAGAGGAGTGATCAGGCTTTGCGATTTAGTCTTTCCAGCTCACGTCCTGGCCTGCCTAGGCGTGGGCTGCTGCTGTTGGGGTTGTGGCTGACAGCCAGGGACTCTTTCTCTAGGAGACAGCAGCTGCAAGCAGTCAGAGGCTTTGGGTGCTGTACCGGATTGAGAAGGTGAGACCTCAGCCTTAGCAGTGAGTTCCTTGCCTCCCTTGAGAACAGGAGATGCTCACATTGACCCCTCCTTCCTCTCTCCCCACCCTCACATTCCCAGATGTTTCTTCAGTTACTGGAGATAGAGGATGGCCAGCAGGATGGGCCTGCACAGCCCCGTGACTCTGAGCAGCAGAGCAGCCGGGTTGAGAAGCTCTTCCAGGCCTTAAAGGCCCAGGGGCAGAATAATCTGGAGTGAGTGTGGGACGGTCACACCCCATCCCAGGAGGAGACAGTGGCTTAGCTTCGGCCCATCCCTTCTGGCAGCAACCCTCTGCTCTAGCTGAGCCCTCTGATGGTCACCTGTGTCCCTGCAGGGCGGCGGATGACGGCTTCCTGCAGGCGCTGTCCGTGGGGAAGGGGAAAGCCCTGGTGGCCCGGCTCCTCCCCTTCCTGCGCCGGGAACAAGCTGTCAGCTTGCTGCTGGCCATCACCCGCCACCTGCCCTTCCTGGTCAAGAGGGACGTGGCCGATCAGGTAGTGTGGCACGGAGTGGAGGAGAGGATGGTTTTGTGGATGGGTTAGCAATGCTTATCCCTTCTCCTCCTTCCCCTCCCCACCCTCAGAGAAGCCAGAGAAGGTTTTGGGTAGTGAGGGGGGACTGACCCTGCCACCCTCAGGGGAGGGGGCTATAGAAGACTGCCACAGGAACAGCTGATGGTCTTTGATCTTCAGGCACAGTGAAGAAAGGAAAACCCACGGGCATATGGTTACACAGGTGTGCGTGTGCTCTGGCAGTTAGAGAAGATGAGGACCCGCTGATGAGTGCCGAGCTCCAGAGCTCCTTTGCTTAGGGAAGGCATGCAGGACAAGTGGGTGTTGAAGGGCCACTGTTAGGGATGAAGACACCCGAGTGGTGATAGGCCTGGTAGGTCTGAGCTGACCAGAAGGGGCTAGAAGCAGGCTGGCAAGAAAGAGACTGGAGGTGAAGTTGTCAAGGAGTCAGAGAGGCCCTGACTGATCTTCCTGCAGGCCCTGCAAATGTTATTTCAACCTCTGAGCAAATGTATCAGGCACTTGACCTTCCGTGAACTCCTCCAAGGACTTCAGGGACTCATGCGGCTACCACCTGGCTCCTCTGAGCGGCCAATCACCGTGGTGCTTCAGAATCAGGTAACACACGTGGAAGTCTTTGGTCTCTCCACAGGAGCCTCCAGGTGCTACCTGGAGTGGACCCAGGGTGGGGTTGCTTTTTTAACAAGCTCCAGATGATAATGGTGCCTCTAGATCAGAAGTAACCAAACATTTTTGATAGTGAATCCTTTTACTACAAAAAAAAAAAAAATTCTGAACTATACCACCTGTGTGTTTATAAATCGTATACATGGAACACTATACTTATATTAGGTGCATAATAAATACAAGGTGAGATCTATATGTGAAAGATCTCATATCTTCTAATATTCTAGTGGATTATCCTGTGAACCCCTTCTGAAGATCTTTGCCTCATGCAGTGCCTCTTAAAATGGGCTCCACATCCTACCCGCATTAGACTCCTGGGTCCATTCCCAACCTACAGTCTCTGACTCCTCGGGGTAGAGACCACAAGTTTGCATTTCATCATCAGCTCCCCAGAGGAATCTTTTGGACAATTCAGAGCAGTGATTTCCTTGGAAAGAGCTCAGAGTTTCTTGGCCAGCCAGGGTAAAACTTGATGGATTTATGGGTGTTGGACTCTGTCTGTACCTAGGAACTTGCCCTTTTAGTTGGGAAACAACAGAGGCAGGGGAGCACTGGATGCCTATGGTAAACTCGTTTTACCCTAGACACTCTGACACTTTATCACTTGCAGTTTGGCATATCTTTGCTCTATGCCCTGCTAAGTCATGGGGAGCAGCTGGTATCACTGAATTCTTCCATCAAGGAGCCCAGCAGTGACCATTCAGCTTGGTAAGATCATAAAAACCTTGTAAATACTATTTCAGTACCACAGGGATGTGTGCTAAGCTGCTTCAGGCGTGTCCAACTCTTTGTGACCCTATGGACTGTATCCTGCCAGACTCCTCTATCCATGAGATTCTCTAGGCAAGACTGCTGGAGTGGGTTGCCGTGCCCTCCTCCAGGAGATCTTCCCAACCCAGGGATCGAACCTGCATCTCCTGCATTGGCAGGCAGGTTCTTTATTGCTAGTGCCACCTGGGCACTAGAATCCCCCTGGGATGTGTAGGCTAAGCCAGATTAGCTGTTTCCTGAGTGGTTTAATCAAGCACCAGGGAGGAGGTTGGACAGAGAAGAGGCGACTAGCAGAGTTGTAGCTGTTTCGCCTTTTTTTTTTCCCTGTAGTGCCTAGAGTGCTGTCCCCCATAGGAGGAAATATAAGGTAGTCGTTAAAGAGACAAGCCTTAGAGTATAACAGACCTAGGTGTGAATTCTGCTCTGTCACTTACCAGCAGCATAACACTGGGGCATATTATTTCACTTTCTTTAGCCCGTTCCTCCTCTATAAACTAGGGATGTAAGGATGATGGTACCAACCAGTGAGAGATCTGAAGATTAAGCAAGATGGAAGATGTATAAGGCACTAAGCATTGCCTGGCACATACCAAACAGGCAAATGTTCTATCTTAATTACTGTAGGTGCAGAGGGTGGTAGTGGTGGTAGAAGATAACAAGAAACCTGGGGCCTTAGTCTATTTCCCGCATAAACACTAAGATGCCGATGTGTTTCTTCTCTGCCCTCCAGGACAGACATGGTGATTCTCACTGCCTGGGAGATTGCTCAGATGCCTACAGCCTCTCTGGCAGAACCCCTGGCCTTCCCCAGCAACCTTCTTCCCCTGTTCTGTCACCACGTGGACAAAGAATTGGTACAGAAGCTGGAGGCTAGGATGGAGTATGTGACCACGGAAATAAGATCATAGCCCCAGGTTGAAGCCCAGACTAGGTTCTATCACTTCTCTTCTATGTTTAAACCAAGAGTATGGAGGATAACTTGCTTTTAGAAGTATTTCTAGACATGGATACTTACTGAGTAACCAATCTGCTCAAAGTTAGGGTTGTATGACCTGTTTCTTCAGCCAAACTTTTCCATTTTTTTCCCTAGGAACTTTGATTATTTATCACACTAAGATATTTGAGAGTAAGAATTAGAGAAGATGAACTGTTCATTCAAAAACTGTTTGAGGGACAACTCAAATGTAAAGAAGATGTAAACGCACAAAGAACATGTAGGTCATCTTTCCTCAGAACTTTCAATCTGCTGGCCAGAGATACTAATCACATGGCACAATACTTTAAAGGGAAGTTATTTGGAGTTGATCCCTCTTTTTGTAGGTTTGTTTTGATCTACTGATCAGCTTGTTCCAGAATGCCTATATATAGGGCAAGTTTAGTGA
Source organism: Cervus canadensis (assembly GCF_019320065.1). NCBI lineage: Eukaryota > Metazoa > Chordata > Mammalia > Artiodactyla > Cervidae > Cervus > Cervus canadensis. The sequence continues at coordinate 96,646,643 of NC_057391.1, read as the reverse complement.
TCAGACACTAGCTGTGTATAGGTTTTGCCTACAGGGATCCAGAGAGTCTGAAGACAGTGTACACCTTGATATATTGGCAAACCTTGCCCAAAACCTTTTCTCATGCCTCAAAAAACTGAACTATGTGCCTAAAAAGGCAGAGCAAAATGAGGTATAATTAAAAAGATAACAGAATGAAGTGCTGCAGCTTGTTTGTAAATGAAGAGGTATTATCAAAGTCACTTTCTTTTGTGTGAAGCTTCACAAGTGTCCTTAATGTAAGGGACAAGTCCTTGTTGTGTTGAACAATAGACTGACTTTGAAAACTGTTCTGGTCTTGCCATTTTTTATAAGTAGCTCTAGCTGAGCTAAGAGGGTTGGATATAAATATCTCCCTTGAGATATGAGATGTTTCGTTTACTTTGACAAACAGGGTCATTCACTCATCAACAAATACTAGAGCCCCCCCCCTTTTTTTTAACCAGGTACCATTTTAGGTGGTTGAGAGACAGTGATGACCAAAGAAAAGCCCTTTGTCTTCTGAAGCTTACATTTTGGTTGGACAGGGACTGACAGAAGATACCAAGTAGTAATAAATACTATGGAGGAAACACAATTGGAGGATGAGTGACTGGAGTGAAATGGAAGGCCTGTCAATTAGAGGTTAAAGTTAGACTGGAATCAAAGATGAGTATTCCATGCAGAGGTACTAGTGAGCACAAAGCCCCTAAAGTGAGAATGAACTTGGTGTGTTTGAAGAAAAGAAAGAAGAAAAATGTGGCTGAAGTATACAGATAAGGGATGGGGGTGATGAGCTCTGAGAGCAGTAGGCAAGGTACACATCTGTAATCTTTTTTTAAAAAAATCTGGGTTTTCCACTGTGCTAGGAAGTCAGAGTTTTGAACAGGGAAGTGACTTTGATTTCGTCACTTTTGTTTTGAGACAATCATTCTTGACTGCTAATTGCTAGGGGAACAGGATAGAAAGCAGAGGGAAAAAATGTTCAAAAGTTTTGTGTTTTTTTTTCCCCCTCAAAGTTGGAGCAAGAATTGAAGAGCTGTGGGGACAGAAAGAGAAGAGGTTTGAGAGAGGTTTTGGAAATAAGAGTTGACAGACATTGCTGATGGGCTGGATAAGGGTGGTGGTGAAGAATCCAGGATGCCTCTCTGGCAGAGTGAATGGTGGGTGCCCTAGACTAATGTGGGGAAAACAGAAAAATGCATTTGGGGAGTAATCATCAATACTTTAGACATTTAATATGAGTCCTGTTAGAAATCCAAGTAGATATATCAAGTAGGTAAAGAGCAGTCTGGAGTTAAAGTAAAAGGTCAGGGATAAAGACACCAAAGTGGTAGCTATCATCACACAGAGGTATTACAAGTTAGGAGAGAGGGAACGATGATATAGGAAGAAAAGTCAACCTGGGGAGTGAGGAGGTGTCATGCGTGGGAAAGGATAGGGAGAGAACTAGGGGGTTACCAAAGTTGGGGGGAAAAAAAAAAACTATTTCAAGGGGCGGGGAGTGTGGAATGGAGAGAGAGAAGTAATGGTTGGTTTTGGCATTTCTGCTCACTGACCTTAAGGGACAGTTGAGTTGGAGATGGTGGCCTGAATAGAAAGGTTGAGGGAAGGAGAGAGGGGTTGACTACAGAAAGAGGCAATTTGGAATCTTCTGAAAGGGAAGCAGAGAAATTTTGACAGTAGGTAGTACTCAGTGTAGGTTTAAAGACTATTTTAAAAGTGATATATATATATATATATGTGGATATATATATATATATATAATCATGAAAGCACATATATATTATCATGAAAGCACTCCTATAAAGGCATGGGGGAAGGGTAGGCACGGTGGAGAGAAAAAGTTTACAAATTCCTACAACAGGAGGAGGATGGGAAACAAAGCACAAACAGGAGTTGGCCTTTGAGAGTTGTGTGACCCCATAGACTGTGGAAGAGAAGGTGTTAAGAAAGGCACTGCTATCCTTAAGGAGACTTTTCCAAAATGCCTACTACCTACCTCTTCTTGGCCCCTCTGCTGTGATCTTGGGTCATATAGTTCTTAAAGGAAAGAGAAGTAGGAAACAGGAACTCTACCATTTCCACCCTCTCCCCAGCCTGTTATTAATATAATGGTATTATTTGACATCAGCATCCAGTCAGCTCTACCATGATGAATTGGTCTAGTCCCAAGGACACTGCACCACCCAGGGTCTGTAAGCAGAAACAGCAGCCCAATAAGCAGTGGAGAAGGGAATGGCAAACCACTTCAGTATTCCTGACTTGAGAACCCCACGAACAGTAATGAAAAAGCAAAAAGATAGGACACTTAAAGATGAACTCCCCAGGTAGGTAGGTGCCCAATATGCTACTGGAGATCAGTGGGGGGAAATAACTCCAGAAAGAAAGAAGAGACGGAGCCAAAGCAAAAACAACACCCAATTGTGGATGTGACTGGTGATGGAAGTAAAGTCTGATGTTATAAAGAGCAATATTGCATAGGAACATGGAATGTTAGGTCCATTAATCAAGGCAAATTGGAAGTGGTCAAACAGGAGATGGCAAGAGTGAACATCGACATTTTAGGAACCAGTGAACTAAAATGGACTGGAATGGTTGGATCTAAATCAGATGACCATTATACCTACTACTGTAGGCAAGAATCCCTTAGAAGGAATGGAGTAGCCATCATAGTCAACAAGAGTCCAAAATGCAGTATTTGGATGCAATCTCAAAAATTACAGAATGTTTGTTTCAGAGGCAAACCATTCACTATCACAGTAATCCAAGTCTATGCCCTGACCAGTAATGCTGAAGAAGCTGAAGTTGAATGGTTCTATGAAGACCTACAAGACCTTCTAGAACTAACACCCAAAAAAGACGTCCTTTTCATTATAGGGGACTGGAATGCAAAAGTAGGAAGTCAAGAAATACCTGGAGTAACAGGCAAATTTGGCCTTGGAGTATAGAATGAGGCAGGGCAAAGGCTAATAGAGTGTTGCCAAGAGAATGCACTGGTCATAGCAAACACCCTCTTCCAACAACACAAGAGAAGACTCTACACATGGACATCACCAGATGGTCAATACCAAAATCAGATTGATTATATTCTTTGCAGCTAAAGATCAAGAGGTTCTATGCAGTCAGCAAAAATAAGACTGGGACCTGGCTGTGGCACAGATTATGAACCCCTTATTGCCAAATTCAGACTTAAATTGAAGAAAGTGGGGAAAACCACTAGACCATTCAGGTATGCCCTAAATCAAATCCCTTATGATTATACAGTGGAAGTGACAGACACATTCAAGGGATTAGATCTGGTAGAGTGCCTGATGAACTACGGAGGGAGGTTCGTGACATTGTACAGGAGGCAGTGACCAAGACCATCCGCAAAGAAAAGAAATGCAATAAGGCAAAATGGTTGTCTGAGGAGGCCTTACAAATAGCTGTGAACAGAAAAGAAGTGAAAAGCAAAGGAGAAAAGGAAAGATATACCCATCTGAATGCGGAGTTCCAAAGAAGAGCAAGGAGAGATAAGAGAGCCTTCCTCAGCAACAAAAAGAAAAAGGAAAAACAATAGAATGGAAAAGTCTAGAGATCTCTTCAAGAAAATCAGCAATACCAAGGGAACATTTCACGCAAGGATGGGCACAATAAAGGACAGAAATGGCATGGACCTAACAGAAGCAGAAGATATTAAGAAAAGGTGGCAAGAATACCCAGAAGAACTATACAAAAAAAGATCTTCACGACCCAGATAATCACGATGGTGTGATCACCAACCTAAAGCCAGACATCCTGGAATTCAAAAGCAAGTGAGCCTTAGGAAGCACCATTACAAACAAAGCTAGTAGAGGCGGTGGAATTCCAGTTGAGCTATTTCAAATCCTAAAAGATGATGCTGTGAAAGCGCTGCAATCAATATGCCAGCAAACTTGGAAAACTCAGCAGTGGCCACAGGACTGGAAAAGGTCAGTTTTCATCCCAATCCCAAAGAAGGGAAATGCCAAAGAATGCTCAAACTACCACACAATTGTACTCATTTCACATGCTAGTAAAGTAATACTCAAAATTCTCCAAGCCAGGCTTCAGCAATACATGACCCATGAACTTCCAGATGTTCAAGCTGGTTTTAGACCAGGCAGAGGAACCAGAGATCAAATTGCCAACATCCGTTGAATCGTAGAAAAAGCAAGAAGAGTTCCAGGAAAACATCTGCTTTATTGACTACACCAAAGCCTTTGTGCGGATCATAACGAGCTGTTGAAAATTCTGAAAGAGATGGGAATGCCAGACCACCTGACCTGCCTCTTGAGAAACCTGTATGCAGCTCAGGAAGCAACAGTTAGAACATGGGAACAACAGAGTGGTTCCAAATAGGAAAAGGAGTATCTCAAGGCTGTATATTGTCACCCTGCTTATTTAACTTATATGCAGAGTACACCATGAGAAAAGCTGGGCTGGATGAAGCACAAGCTGGAATCAAGACTGCCGGGACAAATCTCAACAACCTCAGATGTACAGATGTCACCACCCTTATGGCAGAAAGTGAAGAACTAAAGAGCCTCTTGATGAAAGTGAAAGAGGAAAGAGAAAATGTTGACTTAAAACTCAACATAAAGAAAACTAAGATGGTACCTGGCCCCCACCACTTCATGGCAAACAGATGGGGAAACAGTGGAAACAGTGACAAGACTTTATTTTTTGGGGCTCCAAAATCACTGCAGATGGTGACTGCAGCCATGAAATTAAAAGACACTTGCTCCTTGGAAAAAAAGTTATGACCAACCTAGACAGCATGTTAAAAAGCAGAGACATTACCTTGCCGACAAAGGTCCAACTAGTCAAAGCTATGGTTTTTCCAGTAGTCATGTGTGGATGTGAGTGTTGGACCATAAAGAAACCTGAACGCGGAAGCACTGATGCTTTTGAACTGTGGTGTTGGAGAAGACTCTTCAGGGTGCTTTGAACTGCAAGGAGATCCAACCAGTCCAGCCTAAAGGAGATCAGTCCTGGGTGTTCACTGGAAGGACTGATGTTGAAGCTGAAACTCCAATACTTTGGCAACCTGATGGGAAGAACTGACTCATTGGAAAAGACCCTGATGCTGGGAAAGACTGAGGGCGGGAGGAGAAAGGGATGGCAGAGGATGAGATGGTTGGATGGCATCATTGGCTCGACCGACATGAGTTTGAATAAATTCCGGGAGTTGGTGATGGACAGCGAGGCCTGCTGTGCCGGAGTCCATGGGGTCGCAAAGAGTCCGACACGACTGAGCGTCTGAGCTGAACTGAAGAAGTGGATAGAGAGGCAGGGGCTGGCCTCCGTAGATGGGCGGCAGCAAGGGTGAGAGAGCAGAGGGTGACGTAACATTGGAAATAGTAGCCACGTCCCTCTCGGCCCCTAACGAAGACCCCCAACACCTTTCTCGCCGTGAAACAAAGGAAGACACGCATTCGCTGGGGTGGGCGGCGCTGGCCGTCCCGAGGCGGGGACCGGGTCGGCGCACCGCGCAGGCGTGGGACGCGACGGGGGTTGGGGGGGGGTCACGAGGTGGAGAGTGGGTCGGACGCACGGCGCATGCGCACGACGCGGCGGCGGGGGGGGGGGTCACGTGGTGGGGGGGGGTCGGATGCACCGCGCAGGCGCACGACGAGGTGCGCGGGCCGGAAGGGGCGGCGGGCAAGGATGGCTGCGGAGGAGCGGGTGCTGCCCGTTTTGTTGGTGCCGGTCCCCGCCGAGGCCGCAGGGCGCCTGGGGTTCCGGGCGCAGCTGCACAGAGACCAGGCGGTCCTGGGGAGTCTGACGGCCGCAGGCAGCCTTCACGTACTCCCCTTGGCGCCGGGCGGCCGAGGTGGGGGCGACTGCCGCTTGGAAGGCTGTTTTCGGCAGTAAGAGCTGCGGCCGGGCCGGGCGGTGAGGGAGCGCGCCTCTGCTGGCCTGGGGGCGGCGGGAGCGGAGTGACGGCGGGGCGCCCGCCTAAGGCGGGCCCGGCCGCCTCATAGCCGCAAGATGGTCGTGTTCACCTCTCCTGTTCCCGTTGGGCGGAGACCGCACCCTGACCCTCCGCACGCGGGGAGCTGTAGGAGTCCCTGTTTGGGCGCCGAGCTCTTTATTCGTTCGACATAGTTCGATTTCTCGTCACCGTACTGTACCCCACTTCCATTTTCTTCAGTTAAATCTGTTGAAGATGCCAGCTGGGGGGCATCATCTCATTTGCATTGTCCTGTTATTCTAATGCGCGATACGGATAGCTGTTTCCTTCTCGTTTGGGCATCCCCCGCTCCCCTTTGAAGAATAGATAGAGCCTGCTTTTTCTACTCATTAACGTGTTTTCCTGGCAAGTGCTTATTATGCGCGCTGCTCGTTAACTAGGAGTAGTGCCTGAAAGGTGTAATCAGACAGTTCTTAATACACTTGAGGCTGTATGGTCGGTAAGACAAACAATTTCAGTCATTTGTAACTCTTTTATTTTTTATCGTTAAGTTTAAGAGTGCCATCCGAGGCTTTGGAGTCTTTAATAAAACGTTTTAGAAATGTTCTCTTTACGACTTTAGTAGCCAAAGAAGAGTCTTGGAATTTCCAGGTCTTGTAACAGTGCCTCACAGTAGAGATCGTTTGGTAAATTCCTGAATGCTTCAGTGGTTTTCATGTTTTCTTTATTCCTGGTCTCTAGCTGCTAGGAAAAGGATTCTCCCTCCTCCGTAAGTTAGTTGATTCAACGTTATTAAGTACCGATGAACACAGTCCTGTAAAGAGAGGAATGAGGCAGAGATCCTAACAGAAAATAAGCAGAATTGACATGAAATAATTGGGGGCAATTCATAGGGTAAAAATAAGGACAAATTTATAGGGTACAGAATTTGCTTCCTACTCTTCTACCAGTGGGGCTTCCCTGATGTAAGAAGCCGCCTGCAATGCAGGAGAGTCGGACACGACTGAGCGACTTTTACTTTTCTGCCTATACCGCATGTCGGTAGACTATACCGATATACACGGTCTTTTGTATATTGTTGAATCACTGTGCATTCTGTAATCTGCTCACTGAAAAATCTGTCTTTCCACGTGGCAATATGGTCCCATGTGCTAATGATGTTACTCGTTTCACAGTATTTTGCTTTTAAATATATTTTGTTTAGCCATTTCCATATTTGACATTTTCAGATTTCAGTGTAAATAGTCAGGTACTGGCTGTTTATGAAACAACGTCATTCTAGGTATAAAGGCAAAAATACAAAATGTCAGTATTTTTTCCTCTGACATAGCACTGAGTTCACTGTTTTTAGATATAAAACTTATTACTTTTGTGGAAAAAAGCTTTTTTTAAAAAAAGATGAAATTTTATCAGCATGGTAACTTCATCTGCATTGTTTTCAGAATCTGGGCTCTTTTATTTTTAAATGTAACAATTTTATTTAATTCGAAACTGTAGCATTAATAGCCTCTTTCCCTCCTTGTTAGCCATGTTGGTGTGTTGACTTTGTACTGCGTTATATATTTTATAACTGCACTGCTCCGTATGGTAGCCATTAGCCACATGTGACTTAAAATTGAAAATTTAGTTCCTCCGTTGCACTCGCTGAGCATGTTTCAAGTGCTCAGTAGCCCCATGTGGCAGTTGGCTACTGTATTGGACCTTGCAGATTCGTAGAACACTTCCATCTCATGGAAAGTTCTGTTGGACAGAGCTATTCTATGATATGCCTCTTTAAAGTCTTCGAAGTCTATAAATACAAATAATCACTTTTGAAAGCATTTATGCTAGCAGAACATATTTTTTGTTAATTGTGAAGACCATCTCTTATAAATAATAGACATTTGGTTATTGAAACTTATCCTTGAGCATATCACAGTTTCTTTAAGCATATCATCAGTTCGGATTTAGGATGAAATGGAATAAGAGCAGCCACCATTTCTTGCTCTTTGCCCCCTCTTCACCACCCACTCCTGTATTCTTGTGTTGCCCTGAAGGATGTTGAGGGGAAAGAAGTGAGAAAGGGGAAGGAGAAAGGGAAAAGGGGCCGAAATCTAGAGCAGAGTACATTCCGTTAGGTTGTATATAGAATGAAAGCTTAGGTGAACCAAAAAGTTCTCTACTCTTTCTTTCATTTTACCCTCACCATTGTGGGTAAGTATTATTGTGGATGTCGAATATTATAATAGTCTAAACTTTTTCCTTAGGTTTGTATGGGAGGATTCTCGTCACAGTGGGACACCAAACGACAAGCCCAGACTGCTTGCTCTTAGTGAAAATTATGAACTTCTCATCTATGAATTTAATTGGGAAGATGGAAGATGTGATGCAACCGTTTTGTATAGCTATAGTGAGGAGACATTGCAGAAGCTTGTTGAAGATCAAAATATCAGTAAGTTTTTGCAGGTAGTCTTTCAGCATGTGTGAATCTGCATTACTATGTAGTTTTATATATTTCAGGAACAGTTCTTACAGAGGTAAAATCAGGGAGGGATATTTGCCCTGTCTAGTATAGTAGGCTTTAGCTACATGAGGCTGTTAAGCTGTTAATGTAGTTAATATGAATTAATATGTCTTTTAAATGTCAAGTACATTCCAGATTTGAAAACTTGGTACTAAAAAAGTAAAATATTTCATTAATAGTTTTTGTATTAGTTACATGTTGGTGTTTTGAAGATGAGTTAAATAATATAATAAAATTAGTTTTACCTGTTTCTTTTCTCAGTGCAGTTACTGCAAAAATTAAAATTATACATGTGGCTCACTTTTGTGGCTGACCGTTGTATTTCTCTTGGTTGATCTGCTGATCTAGGCTGGGCACAGAGCTGTTTGCTACCTTCTATCCTGAGGGCTTCAGAGAGCAGAGACCAAAGCACTCTGGCATCTGTTTTTAAGGCGGCAGCATTCTTGCCACCATGCTTATGTTCTTTTCCTCTTAAAAAAAAAGAGTCTGATCATTCTTATGGGGTCCTGTGGGTAAGAAACCTTTTTTAATCATCTTGTGGGTTTTTTCATCACACTCTGGCCTTAAACAGAAGGCACAGAGAGATCGTAGGTCTTTATTCATTCTCTTACCAGTGACGACTTGCTTAACTGAGTTTGATCAGTAATTGTCTAGAGTTGGACTAAGATAAATGCTGATTCTTTTTTGTCTCATCTGTCTGTGTTATGTTAACAGCACCAAATTTACCAGTTGTAAAATTGTGACCCGTGAGTTTGATGTAATATTCCTTTTGTTTTATAGGTATTTTCTTATTATCTTTGAGAATTCTGTCATTTCACGACAACACATCATTATTGTTCATCAACAAATGTGTTGTCCTGCATGTTATGTTTCCTGAAAGAGATACTGCGATTAGGCCACTCAGCTGTTTCACATTACCCTTACCTGCACAGGCAGTGGACAGGATTATTGACACGCAGCTCTGCAGAGGAATTCTCTTTGTTTTGAGTAGTTTAGGCTGGATCTGTATCCTGTTTGGTAAAGATGTTGATGTCGGGGGGAGGAGAATACCTAGGAAAAGGAGCCTTTTTAAGGCTTTTAAGTTTAGGGTCTGGGCTATAGGTGGAATGATTAATTTTTCAGTAAAACTTTCAGAGAAAAAGCTGTTCATGAGCTTCAGATACTCAACTGCATTGCTCTCTATTCCATTCAGGTATTTTTCAGTTTATAAATATACATTTTTTCATAGTCATAATCATCCAGTTTATGTTTTTAAATTGGGTATATTCTGCATTACCCATTTATTTAAAGTATTATTTATTAAATATCCATTTTGTGCTTGTTCCAGGAGGGATTTAGATGACTGCTTATGATGTAATACACACATTTTTGTGTATGAGTATAATGTTTATCTCCTACTGCCTCTAATGCTTCTGTTATATTAGGAAATTGTATCGTTTGCATAACCATTTTAAGTTTGTTTTTGGAAACTGTCACAGAATTTTTTGTCCTTAGCAGATTCATAGGTCACCAGCAGGATTATATTAAAAATTATTTGAAGATTGTTTGAAGAATGACCCCTTATAGTAGTGTTTTTAGAATTTTTATTTCATTTTTTCCCTATTTTACATATATCGTTTGTATGTACGCGTGCTCAGTTGTGTCCGACTTTTTGGGATGTAGCCTGTAGTCTCCTCTGTCCATGGGATTCTCCAGTCAAGAATACTGGAGTGGGTTGCCATTTCCTCCTCCAGGGGATCTTCCCAACTCAGGGATCAAACACATGTCTCCTGCATTGTAGGCAGATTCTTTACCACTGATCTACCATGGTAGTGACCAAGTAGTAGCATTTTATATGTATCATAGTCGGTATTAAAATTTCTTTTGTAAAAATAGAGGCTGTTACAAGAAGTGTTACAGAATATTGGGTTAACTTCATTTTTATTGCCAGGTTACAGAACTGCGCTATCCGACATTGTAGGCAGTAGGCATAGGTGACTATTGAACACTTGAAACTGGCTAGTGTGACTGAGAAACTGAATTCTTAGTTGTATTTAATTACTTTACTGTCTGATACTTGATTCAGTTATTGGAGAACTTTATGTTTGGAACGACTTGACTGTTCCAAGTTCTTAAGTATAAATTTTTGCAGTCTAAATACAGACCAGATCTGTATTGCAATGAAAATTGTCCCAATTGAGATGTGCTGTAAGTATAAAATAACTAATTTGAAGTTTTGAAAAAATATGTAAAATGTATCAATGTTAATATTAATTACATGTAGAGATAGTATTTTGGATATACTGGGCTAAATAATGTATTAAAATTAGGTTCCCTGATTTCTTTTTACTTTTTTAATAAGGCTGCTAGAAGATTTACAATGACAAATGTGCCTCACACTGTTTCTTTTGAAGAGCACTGTTGTTGGACACTAGTGGAAACTGTCCGTGATGTCTCGGGGGCTGGCACAGAGTGGAGATTCAGCGAGCATTGCTGAATAAACTCTCTGTCAGGTTGTTCATTGGGTCACTACAGTCATAGTCACCTGGTTAATGTGATGGGTTCTTTAATGTCCATTCTCCTGTTGTTATACCTACAACGTTGGAACGATGAAGTCTACAGCTCTGTCCTGTTCTGTGTTTTAAGTGTTTGGGCGTACTTAAGACTGACATTTTCCTTAACTCTTAACTCAAAGACATTTTTGACATTGTGGATGGTAGACAAATAGCTCATGTGGATTTAGCACTTCCTCAAGAAGATATGTGTAATGAGCAGCAACAGGAGCCAGCCAAGAGTTCTTCATTTACTTCACTGAAAGTGTCTCAGGACCTGGATGTTGTAGTGGTTGTGGGCGTCTCCAATACTGCAGTTGCTCTTAACTTGAATTTGTACTTCAGGTATGTGGATTACTTCCTTCTCTAATTTGAGGTAAATAATTAGAGCCATAAGAGGTTAAAAAATGTACTTGTTAGCCTTTTTTTTTTCTTTCTTTTAACAAGTTTTCTTCCTCTATCTAGTTGATAACATTCTAGGTACTACATAGTGAGCTTGTTACTATATAAAAATATGTACAGATGACCACTGGCTACTTTTTGTTTCTGGATGCATAGCCAAGTTTTTATTTTGATTTATATTTATATTATAGATAGCTTATGTCATCATATGTAAAAAGTAACCAAGCACAATTTTAAAAACTCTTAGCTATTATACATAATCTCCTCACTTCTTTCCAACACCAGAGTAGAAGAAAAATGGGATTTACCCTGTTAGAATTGTACCTTATGTGGCTTATGGTCCTGGCCACCTATGGGATCCACCTTTTTCCATCTTAGGCTTTTCTCAGGTGTTTCCCGTGGCGGGCCCACACCTGCAACTTTCTGAACATATTAGTGAAAATTGAATACTTCTGTGTGTAGCTTTTTGATTTAGAAATTCTAGTTGCTTCTCATCTTATGTTGGAAAGGAACATGTTTATATCTGATTGTGCATATCCATGTACACAGCACCTATTTATTGCAACTTGCAAGTAGGCTAATCAACATTTATGACTTTCAGAATTAAGGGACGTTTCAAGCCATTAGGATTTTTGGTCCTAGCTTAATATGAATGAAATAAACATATCCTTGAGTAATTGAGAATGTACTTCAATGAGTTAATTTCATCCTCACAAATCAGCCAGAACTTCTTAGTACTGTGATTTTTCACTTGTTTTCAATGGCTTTTTAACATTTTTTTTTAGAATTTTTAAGCCGGGATGATTATCACATTTTCAGATTGTATGCTTGTGTATCAGCAGGCCATTTTCACTGACTGAAATACATCTTGTATATGTAGAGTAGGAGGTACCTCCTAATCAGTTTCCTTGGAAAACAGGTGAAGAGGAAGGAAAACCCACTTACCTCCCCTGATCCTTGAGTGCAGGGTTCTGTTCCTCTGGATGTTTTGGCAGTACCCCAAGAGAACCCTGGAGGGGGCACCAGGCACATTCCTTGGGACAAATTCCTTTGAACTCAGCCACTGTAACATCAGCCAGTGAAGAACTTCTGCTCCCTTCCCGATAGTCAATTTGGGGATCTTTGCTGTCCATCTAAATGAACAATCTATCTCTATTTGTTACTTATCTATGTGAGTGCTCTTTAATTAGTATAACTTCTCGAGGAACTTGACTCTATATATTTTCTAAGTATACTCTGAAATCTAAAAGTATTTTTTCCATTCCTGCCTCCAACCCTAGTTCTTCCTTCCCGCCATATGGAATATCAGCCACCCCTTTTCGTTTTATCAAGTCCTGTTCCCACTCTGAGATCCACCTCTTCTATGAAGTCATTCCTTACTAAAATCCCTTCCACTTGTGAATTTCTGCTCATTTTATAATTTTTCTTCTCTTTGAACTTCTTTGGCACTTTTTGCTTTGAACTACAGTTTAGCACTTAATTGTGTAGTCTTTGATTACTTCTCCAATTTTTTGTGTTTCCTATAGAGTTTGTAAGCTCATGTAAGCTCCACATGATTTGTTCATTCAATTTTGCTGTCAGTAACTTTTTCTTACAGTTTACCTTAGCTGTCCATTCTCATAGTCATAACCTGGGCTTTGTCAGTATACGAAACTATTCCTCCCCCAAATCACTTTTCCACACGTGCCACTCTGACCACAACTTCCTGAACTACATTTTGCTGACTCAGGTACTCCCACTTGTCTCGTCTGACTTCACTGGAATTCCCGTACACTGACATCACAGGTGACGACTGCATCTCCCTCTGTCTTCACTTCCCTCTTTTTATAGCATAGATTCTGTGACCTGTCATTGTATTCACTTTTTTGAATGCGCCCTAAACTCCTGCTCCTGCTGTGTGATAGCACTTGGTCCAACACATTTTTTAATTCTGTCTTACTCCCTGCATCCACACAACTGAGCTCTTGTGAGAACACCACAGATAAAAGTTGGTGCCACTGAAAGTTCACACTCATGCTTTATGTGGTCTCTCTGGCTGCCTGGAAACTTGACAGTGATTTTTTTCATGAGTCCATTTTTTTTTTTTTTACAGCAATGTTTTAAACATCCGTTTTTCTCAATCTCTTTACCCCCAACTGTTCTTGGATGACCTTACCTCCTACTTTATAAAGGAAGTAGACCCCATCTCACGGGAGCTCCTTCAGTTTCTCACATTAAATTTCTCACTTTCCTGCACTCATTTTCTCCATCTTCTGTCCTGTTACAGGGAAGGGATTCCCTGCTCCCATGCAGGCCCATCCCTCTGTGTGTGCTCTGAATCCCATTCCTTCCCTCCTTCTCAGGGACCATTTTCTGTTTCCTGTCTTTTCTAGATCTCCAGCCTCTTAAGTGTTAGATCCATGTCCATCTAATCACCAGGTCCTAGTCATTCTAGCTCCTAAGGGCTTCTTGAATCTTTTCCACTTTTCTTAACTTTTTTGTCATCACTTTGATCCATGCTGCTGTCATCACTTATCCGAACTAGCTTACCAACCTCGTAATTGGTCTCACTGTATCTGTTCTTCCCCCCTCAAATTCACCCTCTATGGAGTAGCCAGAGTGATGTTGTTAAAGTGCACATCTTTTCAGAGTGTAGGCAGGCATGAACCTGTGGGGACAGAGTATATATCTTTTATTGGCGGGGGAACTGCTTTCTCCACAGATCATATTTCTTCATTTTCACCCTGCCTTCTCTAACATCGTCTCCTTGACAAATGCAAGTCACGCTGTTACCTTCAAATTGTTGAAACGGTTAATAATTTAACTCAGTGCTCGGGGGTTACGTACATCCCGGTCTCCTACAGCCACTCCCCATGTCTGATCATACGGCTTCTCTGCTTAAAGCCCTTCTCTAGCTTCTTTCCTCCTTCCCCAACATGAAAGCTAACAATCCTTAGTAGCCCATAAAGCCTGACCCCATTTGTCTCTTGCAGAGCTCTCCAGCCTCATCTTACATACACTCTGCGTCCGCACCTGCACTCAAACCTTACTTCCCTAGCTGCTGTTACGTGTTTCCCTGGTCTCAGCCTAGATCTCACTCTGTGCTGGTGGGCGATTAAACGCCTGGGCTTACGTCACATTTACCTGGTTCAGACCAAGCTGCACTGTTTCTTTGAGCCTCAGTTTCTGTAGCTACAAAACTGGCTTATATTTACCTCAGAGGGTTGTTGAAAAATTCAAATACATTAGTTCAGGTAAAAGTTTTTACCTTCCTGTCTACATTGTAGTGGATAATACATGCTCTTGTCTCTTCATAAAACAAACTTCCCCTAAGGGTAAAAATTTTTTTAATTGATGTAATTGCCATATAATGTTATATTATTAGCTTCATATACACAACATAGCTTTATCAGTGTGTCTGAAGCAATGGAGGTAAGGCGTCTAGGTCAGGGAAACTTACTGTCTGTACTGTTTCTGCTGTACTGTTTCACCTCCACACCGTTTCCCCTTCCATTTTTAACAGCAGAGGCAATAACAGGGATTTGGGTTTGACCATCATTTTTTTACCATGGCTATTGTTTTTAAAACATAGGCAATACCCAGGACACCTGTTATGTGAAAAAACTCTACAAGACATCCCTATTGAAGGTCCCCAGGGGATAGATGAAGATGATCCTGTTAATTCTGACTACAACATGAAACTGACCAAGTTTTCCTTCCGAATTGATAGGTACAGAAAGCTCCTTTTTAGATTTACTTTATTATTTTCATTTTTCTGTGTGTGTGAGGCTGACACCAAACCTTTTCACTTAAGCCTTTACAGAGTAGATACTTTTATTTCCCTAAGTGCATTTTTGCTTGGTTTAGTGCCTCACTTACTGCCTTTCACTGTCACAGATGTGACTTCTGTCCTATCTCCTAGGTCTTGGAAAGCCCAGCTGTCATCACTGAATGAAACAATAACGAGCTCCGAGCCGGAAGGTCCCTGCTGTGCTCCGTGGTACCAGGATGTTTCACATCCAGAGTCCCCCGAATCTGGTAACTGCAGTGCCAGTGTGTCAGATTGGGCCTTCATTCCACAGGATGTGACATGCAGCCCGTGTGATTTTCCACAGCAAGGCCCTGCCAGGACCAGTGATCCAGGAAGAGTGTGGAAAATGATGCACCTCAGGGAACAGGAGGAGTCCCTTGAGCTTGCCTGTGTGTCTGTGACAGGCTTCACTGCACTGTTCACTTGGGCAGGGGAAAGGACAGGCTGGACCATTGTCCTGTGGGACTTGGAGACCCAGAGCACGCAATGTTTTTTGCTGGGCAAAAAATGTGTTCCTGTAGACAGTGGTGGAGACCGGCAGCCGTGCCTCGTCTTGACAGGTGAGGACGTCTTTTAACAGGTTGAAATCCACGCTGAGGGCTGCCCTAATGCCAGTTTTACTTCTGCTGCCTGAGTGGTGCTGGTGCCTGCTCGCACCTCTGAGCCTAAGCTTTGATGGAGAAATATTCAGTGTTACTCTTAGTACTCTTGTCCATGTGTTTGATTTTTAGTTAAGATTAATTCTGCTCAGCTAAATGCTTAGGATACTAAGTCAGAAAGAGTTTAAGAAAGGTTGGTTTTTTAGCCTAGCAAGTCTTTCACGGGACTTCAGTCTGTGTAGGCAGAGGTTGCAAGCTGGTAGCTCGTGGACCATGTGTGAACTCAGATTTATTTTGTTTGGCCTGCACTACCTAGACTTTTAAAAAAGATTTTGTGTATTGTAAGCATGTAAAGTTCAGAGGGTTTCACGCAGTCTGGCCTCTCAGTCATCACTGAGAGAGTAGAAGGTTTCACGCAGTCTGGCCTCTCAGTCATCACTGAGAGAGTAGAAGGTTTGCCCCACTGGCCCTCATCCCTCCTCCAGTTTACGCATCGAAGCCAAATTTCAGCGGTCTTAGACGGGCCACTTCCTTTCAGGTTGTTTATTTTGTTTTGTTTTTGTTTTTTATTTTTTGGTTGTGTTTCCTTGTACTTCTCTCCCCGCCTGCTTGGCTCCCATAGGTATTTGGGTTTGGTGTGTCAGATATATGTTGATTCAGCATTTATGCCATAATTTCCTGTAAAGCTACTGAGTGTTCTGATTGAACTATGTGTTTCTTCTTCAGTATCTCAATTTTGGTAATCATGTATTTCTGTGTATCAGAGCATACTATTAATTGCTTTATTTTGGTAAAGTTTCCAGGTATTGATTGTGCAAGATACAATTTTGTACATTATACAAAATACAATTATGCAAGATTATACAAGAGACAATTAAGACAGTATTGATTATGCAAGAATCTACAAAGTAGAGAGGTTTAGTGCTATTTCATAGGATGCATTGTTCTTATGAGAATTAGTCGTGTTTACTGTTTTGAAAAATGAAATTATTCTTTGAAAAATTATTATGAATTTATTAATTGAGGTCATTAGTTACCAGTACCCAATAAACATTAGTAATTATAGTGCTGAAGTATTGAGTAGTTAGAAATTAATTCCTGTCATAACACTAAAACCTAAGTCCTAATAATTTATTAAAGCTGACTTTTTGTCTTGTAGAAAGTGGACTGTCTCTGATTTTGTTTGGTTTGACTCAAGAGGAATTTTTAAACAGGCTGATGATCCATGGAAGTGCCAGCACTGTGGACTCTCTCTGTCATCTTAATGGTTGGGGGCGGTGTTCCATCCCCATACATGCGCTAGAGGTAACAGAGTTAAGTGTCTGTAGTATGATGATGTTTGATTATTTTCTGTTGTTTACTCTTATGTGGCTAAAGATTTGGGAGATACATGCAACCTAGCAACAAAAGATATGTAGCCTTTACCCATCCTTTTGCTTAGTTTTGGCTATTTCATTACCCTAATTCTGCTTAGCAACTTACCCTTTTTGGCTTTGAAGATAACATATTATAATGAACACTGTTTAAGAAAGAAATCTGACTGTGGCTCAGATCGTGAACTGCTTATTGCCAAATTCAGACTTAAGTAGAAGAAAGTAGGGAAAACCATTAGACCCTTCTAGGTATGACCTAAATCAAACCCCTTACAATTATATAATGGAAGTGACAGATAGATTCAAGGGAATAGATCTGATAGAGTGCCTGATGAACTGTGGACGGAGGTTCATGACTTTGTACAGGAGTCAGGGATCAAGACCATCCCCAAGAAAAAGAAGTGCAAAAAAGCAAAATGGCTGTCTGAGGAGGCCTTACAAATAGCTGTGAAAAGAAGAGAAGTGAAAAACAAAGGAGAAAAGTAAAGATATACCCGTCTGAGTGCAGAGTTCCAAAGGAGAGCAAGGAGAGATAAGAAAGCCTTCCTTAGTGATCAGTGCAAAGAAAAAGAGGAAAACAACAGAATGGGAAGACTAGAGATCTCTTCAAGAAAATTAGAGATACCAAGGGAACATTTCATACAAAGATGGGCACAATAAAGAACAGAAATGGTATGGACCTGACAGAAGCAGAGGATATTAAGAAGAGGTGGCAAGCATACACAGAAGAACTGTACAAAAAAGCTCTTCATGACCTAGATGATCACGACGGTATGATCACTCACCTAGAGCCAGACATCCTGGAATGTGAAGTCAAGTGGGCATTAGGAAGCATCACTACAAACAAAGCTAGTGGAGGTGATGGAATTCCAGTTGAGCTATTTCAAATCCTAAAAGATGATGCTGTAAAAACGCTGCACTCAATATGCCAGCAAACTTGGAAAACTCAGCAGTGGCCACGGGACTGGAAAAGGTCAGTTTTCATTCCAATCCCAAAGAAAGGCAATGCCAAAGAATGAATGATCAAAGTACCGCACAGTTGCACTCATCTCACATGCTAGTAAAGTAACGCTCAGAAGTCTCCAAGCGCAGCTTCAATAATACGTGAACCGTGAACTTCCAGATGTTCAAGCTGGATTTAGAAAAGGCAGGGGAACCAGAGATCAAATTGCCAACATCCAGTGGACCAAGGAAAAACCAAGAGTTCCAGAAAAAACATCTGCTTTATTGACTATGCCAAAGCCTTTGTGTGGATCACAATAAACTGTGGAAAATTCTGAAAGAGATGGGAATACCAGACCACCTGACCTGCCTCTTGAGAAACCTGAATGTAGTTTAGGAAGCAACAGTTAGAACTGGACATGGAACAACAGACTGGTTCCAAATAGAGAAAGGAGTGTGTTTCCAAATAGAGAAAGGAGTGTGTTAAGGCTGTATATCGTCACCCTGCTTATTTAACTTATATGCAGAGTACATCATGAGAAACGCTGGGCTGGATGACGCACAAGCTGGAATCAAGATTGCTGGAGAAGTATTGATAACCTCAGATGTGCAGATGACACCACCATTATGGCAGAAAAGAAGAACTAAAGAGCCTCTTGATGAAAGTGAAAGAGGAGAGTGGAAAAGTTGGCTTAAAACTCAACATGAAGTAAACAAAAATCATGGCCTCTGATCCCATCACTTCATGGGAAACAGTGGCAGACTTTATTTTTTGGGGCTCCAAAATCACTGCAGGTGGTGATTGCAGCCATGAAATTAAAAGATGCTTACTCCTTGGAAGGAAAGGTGTGACCAACCTAGGTGGTATATTAAAAAGCAGAGACATTACTTTGCCAACAAAGGACCATCTAGTCAAGGCTATGGTTTTTCCAGTGGTCATGTATGGATGTGAGAGTTGGACTATAAAGAAAGCTGAGCGGCAAAGAATTGATGCTTTTGAACTGTGGTGTTGGAGAAGACTCTTGAGAGTCCCTTGGACTGCAAGGAGATCCACCCAGTCCATCCTAAAGGAGATCAGTCCTGCACATTCATTGGAAGGGCTGAAGCCGAAGCTGAAGCTCCCATACTTTGGCCACCTGATGTGAAAAACCTGACTCATTGGAAAAGACTCTGATGCTGGGAAAGATTGAAGGAGGGAGGAGAAGGGGACGACAGAGGATGAGATGGTTGGATGGCATCACTGACTCGATGGACATGAGTTTGAGTAAACTCCAGGAGTTGGTGATGGACAGGGAGGCCTGGTGTGCTGCAGTCCATGGGGTTGCAAGGAGTCGGACACAACTGAGCAACTGAATTGAACTGAACTAAAGAAAGACACCACCCTTACGGCAGAAAGTGAAGAGGAACTAAAAAGCCTCTTGATGAAAGTGAAAGAGGAGAGTGAAGAAGTTGGCTTAAAGCTCAACATTCAGAAAACTAAGATCATGGCACCTGGTCCCATCACCTCATGGGAAATAGATGGGGAGACAGTGGAAACAGTGTCAGACTTGATTTTTTTGGGCTCCAAAATCACTGCAGATGGTGACTGCAGCCATGAAATTAAAAGACGCTTACTCCCTCGAAGGAAAGTCATGACCAACGTAGATAGCATATTGAAAAGAAGAGACATTACTTTGCTAACAAAGGTCCATCTGGTCAAGGCTGTGGTTTTTCCAGTAGTCATGTATGGATGTGAGAGTTGGACTGTGAAGAAAGCTCAGCGCCGAAAAATTGATGCTTTTGAACTGTGGTGTTGGAGAAGACTCTTCAGAGTCCCTTGGACAGCAAGGAGATCCAGCCAGTCCATCCTGAAGGAGATCAGTCTTGGGTGTTCATTGAAAAGACTGATGCTGAAGCTGAAACTCCAATACTTTGGCCACCTCATGTGAAGAGTTGACTCATTGTAAAAGACCCTGATGCTGGGAGGGATTGGGGGCAGGAGGAGAAGGGGACGACAGAGGATGAGATGGCTGGGTGGCATCACCGACTCGGTGGGCATGAGTTTGAGTAAACTCCGGGAGTTTGTGATGGACAGGGAGGCCTGGCGTGCTGCGATTCATGGGGTCGCAGAGAGTCGGACAGGACTAAGTGACTGAACTGAACTAAACTGAAAGAAAGTAAAAGTTACAAAAGATGGAGGCAACAATAAGCTAATGAGAATAAATGAAGTGGAAACAAGCTATGGGAAGCTCAAGCAGGAGTGATCACTCATTCCTGGTTTATCTTCCCCACCACTCTCATCCTGCTTGTAGTAGTGACATACCTGAATTTATACAGCATTTTTTAGTACACCCACTCCAATATTCTTGCCTGGGAAAGCCTATGGACAGTGGAGCCTGGTGGGCTACAGCCCATGGAGTTGCAAAAGAGTCAGACACGACTTTAGGGACTAAGCAGCAAGAACGTAGTTCACAAACACTCTTTTCTGTGCATCCTCTAAATTGTGCTAAAATAACCACAGGTGACCAGTTGGGTAGTTTGTATTCATTTCATTTTACAGATGAAAACCTAAGACTCAAAATGATTGAATGGCCCATAGCTGTACTAATAAGGCAGGAGCTAGAGTCAAACTCAGGGCACTTTCTACTGTACCATGTGGAAAGGTTGAAAACTAGAAGTTAATAAAGTTATATACCAGACTCATCTTTTAGTGGCGGCTTTATTGAGATACAATTCACGTACCGTAACATTCACCTGTCTATGGGTAGCAGTATCATTCACCTACGAGTGATTTTGAGTATGTTCAGAGTTGTACAACCATCCTCACTGTCTAGTGTTTTCACTCTCACTTTTTTCACCCCATTAGCAGTCACTCCCAACTCTTCACACACCCTCATTTCCACACACTGATCTGCTTTGTCTGTGTGGCCTTTTGTGACGACTTCTTTCACTTAGCTTGTCTTCAGAGTTCATCCATGTAGCGCATGTCAGGACTTCACTCTTTTTTATGTCTGAGTAGCTTTCCATTATGTGGATACAGCACATATTTTTAATCCATTCATCATCAATAGACATCTAGGTGGTTTTTCCTTTTTTGCTATTACGAATTCTCCTACTGTGAAAAGTGGTGTACTAGTTTTTTTGTATCACCGTATTTTTTGTTTCTCCTGGGTATACACCTGGCAGTAGAATTAGCAAGTTATTTTAACTTTTTGAGGAACCACCAAACTCCTTTCCACAGTGGCTGCACTGTTGAACACTCCCAGAGTGAGGTAAAGGAGTTCCGATAGCTCCAAATCCACTTGTTTTGTCCAGTTTCGTTGTATCATAACCATCCTAGTGACTGTGAAGTCAACATGAAGTGGTATCTCATCGTGGTTTTTACTTGCAATTTCCCAATGACTAATGTGTTTTCATGTGCTTTTTGGCCATTTGTATTGTGTATCTTTGGAGAAATGTCTATTTAAATCCTTTGTTCATTTTGTAATTGTAAATTGAGTGCTTTGTCTTTATTGTTGTGTTCTAAGGGTTCTTTACATATTCTAGATACTAGACCCTTATGAGATGTATAATCTGCAGATATTTTATCCTATTCCGTGGGTTTTATTTTCAGCGTCTTGATGGTGTCCTTTGGAACATAAGTTTTTAATTTTGATGAAGTTAGTTTACCTGTTTTAGGGAGTTTTGTGTTTGGGTTTTGGTTTTTTTTCAGTTACTTGTGCTTTTGGTGTCATATCTTAAGTAACCAGTGTCTGTTCTCTGAGGTC
The DNA here is from genome assembly GCF_019320065.1 of Cervus canadensis. NCBI lineage: Eukaryota > Metazoa > Chordata > Mammalia > Artiodactyla > Cervidae > Cervus > Cervus canadensis. The sequence continues at coordinate 96,624,843 of NC_057391.1, read as the reverse complement.
ATGAAAATTTACTCTTATAAAGTTGTGAGTTTTATTGTGTTAGTTTTTGCATCTAATTCTTTGATGCATTTTGATTAATTTTTATATATGGTAAGTGGAAAGGACCCAACCTCATTCTTTTGCATGTAGATTTTCAGTTACCAGTACCATTTATTGAAAGACTTACCTTTATGTACTACAAAACATTTATTATAGAGAATTTAAGAATGAGAAAAAAAGAAAATTGGTCTCTTATAAATCTGTTATCCCAAAGTAATCATGTTTACTCTTGGGTTATTTCCTATAGTTATTTTTTCTAAATATTAATGTTAATAATCGGATGCTAGCTCATTAATTTTCTTACCAATAGATAAAACTATTATTATTTCCATTTTACAGTTGAGGGAACATAGAGGTTAGGAACCCTGATTCAGATACACCTGGCCAGTGACTGGCAGTGCCAGGGTTTGAGCCCAGGCAGTGTGACTGCAGAGCCTCTGCCCTTATACATTTTATGTCCATGTAGTAAGTTTAATTAGGTTTAGGTGGCGTTACAGCGTTGTTTTGGCCTTAGTCTCTGGCAGCATACAAATGAGTTACTTTGCTGAGACTCAGGTATGGCCTAGTAAACGCTCAGGTTTCATAAATGTTCCCTGTGAGAGCTGGACGTGCGTTTCCCAGTTGTCACAGTGTTCTTCACTTTCATCGGAAGGAGTTAGAATTTTCATACTTTGCTCAGTTTATCTTAATCTCTTTGAGTCTTTGGGTAATTCAGCTCACTATTTCTCTTTTCAGGTAGGTCTAATCTGGTATTCAGTACATCCACTGAGTTTCAATTTTTATTATTTCTAGAATTACTATTTGGTCGTTATTTTTAAATGTGTTATTTTGAAACTTTTTTCAAATGTATAGAAAAATTGTAAAAGTTATAAAATGAAAATCCATTTACCTCTTTTCCATTTACCAACTGTTAACATTTTGCCACTGGAGCAGGAAATGGCAGTCCACTCTAGTATCCTTGCCTGGACAATCCCATGGACAGAGGGGCCTGCCAAGCTACAGTCCATGGGGTCACACAAGAGTCGGGACACTGAGCGACTGACACAACAGTTTGCCACATTTGTTTTCACTATATGTTACTTATTTTTGCTGAACTATTTGAAAGTTGCAAACTTAATAACTGTTTTGCAACCCTATTCTAACTTAAGCATACACAGTTTAGTTTTTCCTTTCCCTGTGTAGTGGAAAGGCAGGGTCTGTTTCCTGTCTCCCTCAGGGAAGTCCCTTTCTTCTCTTCTTTTCCTCCACACATAACTTTCACCAGTATTTACCACCCAGCCTACCTGGCCTCACACCCAGAACTCAGCCCTTGGATTCTCAGTGTGGTCCCCAGACCAGCAGCATCACATCTTCTGGAGATGTATTAGAGATGCAGATTTTCAGGCTCCACCCCAGACTTAGGAAATCAGAATCTCTGGGGACTGGACTCAGCAGCCCACATTTGAGCAGGCTCTCCAGGTGATTCTTCGGTGCAGTGCTTCAGCCGCGGAGTGGCAAACGTCTGTCCAGGGCCAGAGGCCCAGGCAGGTTTCTGTTATGACTACTCAGGTGTGCCGTTGTAGCCACTGACAATATGTAAGTGGCCGGATGTGGTTGTTTTCCTATAAAACAAAGACAGGCAGGAGTTGAATTTGGTTGCTTTGCCCTGTTTTTCAACCCCTGCTTCAGGCCATCAGAAATTTGTTTTTAATTCTGAGGATTTTTGTCACTTTCTTTTCAGTTCACCTGAGCATTTAAAGATATAAACACACACACACACACACACGCATGCACATACACCATCATTGACCCTTGAACAGCATGGATTTGAGCTGCGCAGGTCCACCTGTACCAGGATGTTTTTCAGTAGTGAGTACTACAGTACTGCGCAATCAAAGGCAGGTTGAATTCATGGGTGTGAAACCTCTTATTCAGGGGGATGGCTGTAGAGTTATACATGGGTTTTCCACTGTGTAGGAGGGTCAGCGTCCCTAACCCCCGAGTTGTTCAAAGGTCAACTGTATGTATAATTTTCAATCTATGATTTTTAAGTGTTCTTTATAGAACAGTTTCCTCAGATTCCTAGTTAGAAACAGAAGTCTATATTTAGCCTGCTTTTTCAGTTTAACTTTGTATTAATCTGCTGTAATATTTTAATTCAAATAGATTGTAACTTAACTGTGAGGGTGATCCCCAGGTACCTAACTTTGAATGGTTTTAGAATTACAAAATGGTTGGGAAGATACCCTGGAGGAGAGGTGGCATGGGGGGGGAGGGGTGGGCGATTTACTCCAGTGTTCTTTTCTGGAGAACCCCATGGATTCTCCCCGTGGGCTATAGCTCATTGGGTTGCAAAGAGTTGGACTGAAGCGGCTTAGCATTTGGCATGCACAGAGCTAGAAGTGTTTTCTTTTCAAACCTGTTTCTGCTAAAGCAGAGACTTTTGCTCCAAAAAGTTAGAGACTTGCCCTAGAATACACAGTCGTTGTCAGAATCCGCACTAGAACTCAGATACTCCTACAATATAAAGATAGCCTTGTATCTCTGTGTTAGCACATTAAATTGTAAAGTTTTAAAAAGCAATTTGTATCCCGATTTTTTTTTTCCTATTGTAATTTTTTCCTGATCTCCTCCCATTGCAGGCAGGTATAGAAAACCGCCAGCTGGACACAGTAGATTTCTTTTTAAAGAGCAAAGAAAATCTTTTGACTCCATCCTCAAAATCTTCTGTATCTGACCAGTTTGATCACTTTGCATCCCATTTATATTTAAAACGTGAGTGGAATGAAGACTTCTGTGTTTGTATTTATCATTTTTCCTTTTTAATCACTTTCAAATTATTGTTATGTTTTCTGGTGACTTATTTACTAGCCAGGACTCAGTCATCATGTTTTGTCTACTTTCTGGACTCTTGAGAGAGTTGTGAGAATCTGTAAATGCTCTCATTATACATTGAATATTAATTATTCACATGCTGTACTGTGCTTTGTATTTTTAGTATGCAAGGAAGAGATGATCCTTGAAATTTAAGAGGATTTTATTTAAAAGAAAATAAAATTCATTTGTGAAACTCCCCACTCTTGCTGTTGTCTGAGGTATATAGTGACTGCAGCTGGCTTAGTTTTCATCCTGACTTTTCTTTTTTGCTACATTACCAACTCTTCTTTTTAAGACTTTGGCTTTCATTTTTAATAAACAGGCGCTCTGCTTTTATTCTTCAGCCAGGTAGTCATTGCAAATCCTCTCTTTGGAGGGATAGGGTAAAAAAAAATGTCTTTTCCCATGTACATACAGTATAATTTGCTTTTTTTTTTTTCTCGCTTGATAATGTATTACAGACATCTTTCTTGATAACAGTAGGTATACCTATTTATGGTGGCACAGAATTTCATTATATGGGCTGTGCCATAGTTTCCCCAGCCAAACTTCTATTACACATTTAGGTTGATTCTGATTTTTGCTATTGTTGGCAATGTGCTGTAAATGCTGTGTGTGTGTATAACTTCACATATGTACCATTATTGGGATGAATCTCTACCAGCTCACACTCTCTAAGTGGAGAGAAGAACAGCAGACCCTTTCAGTCAGTGTGATGCTGGTTCTCACTTGAGTGTGAGTTGACATCCTCTTGTTTTGAGTGCAGAGTTTGCCCTCCTCCCTCTTGAACTGCTAACTTTTTTTATGCTCCACTTTTTTTTTTTTAAAGTCTGCTTAAATTTAAAGGAAGGCCTGGTTTGTGGTGTTGAGGGGAGCTCCAGCAGCAGCTGTGTGGTCATTACCCCTTCTGCCGTTCGGTGGTCAGTGATTACTCCTGCCTCCACTCACACCTGCACTGCTCTGCCCTAAACGGTGGGGATGGATCTGGAAATAAGAAGCATAGGATTAGCTTTTCCTGCTCTCTTCATGGTAAAACCCATGTTTCCCATCATTCTCACACAGACACAGTTCTAGAGGTGGGGGCCAATGCTAGAATGAGCAGGCATCATTTTATTTGCAGCTGGCAAATAGAAGATTCAGGGCCTCCATCCTTGCCTTCCCCTGTATATTTAAGAGAATGGTTTTGGAATCAGATTTACATTCAAATTTGTTCTGTGCCACTCATGTTCAGATTAGCTTGGACAAGTTACTTATCCTCTTGAAATCTCAGTTTCTTCATCTGTGGAAAGGGGGATGTAACACCTACCTCTCTGATCATTAAATGGAATAAGTGAGATAGGATTTATAAAACACCAGGTACAGTATTTAAAATAGAGTAGGTGGTCAGCAAAATCCTAGTTACTAGTAATACCAGTAAATAATGACTAGTGATAAGTAGAGTCCCTGAAGTTTGCAGGTAATAAGACTTCATGAAAGTCCTGTGAGCTTTTTGAGAGTGAGACGTTGGTCTCTTTCTTATGTTTAAGGTATTGGCGCATCGTCTTTTTGGACAGGTTAATTTTATTGGGGGTGTCCTGGTGTTCTTCATAGTCCTTCCTGTGGTTTCTCCTCAGATGTGGAAGAGCTGACACCAGCGCTGGATTTACTTTGCTCAGCAATTAGAGAAAATGATTCTGAAACCCAGAGCAAGCACTTCTCAGAACAGTTACTTAACCTTACACTGTCTTTCCTTAACAAACAAATAAAGGAGCTTTTTATTCACATTGAAGGTAAGAAAAGCAGGAAATAAAGGGACAATTATCCTACCCTTAGGTCAGGACAGATACATAAGTGATCCTATTGCACGAGAGGGCATAAGCCAGCGGAGTGCCATTTGTAATGTGTAATTGAGTGAGTGAAGTGGGTTCTAATCCTGGGAATTTTGGCAGGAAGAACTAACCATTGTGAAGGGGGTTATATTAAAACATGGAGATACTTGTAAATAGGAAAAAAGCTCAGATTTTTTTGTTTGATCTGAAAACACTGAGTTTGAATTTTGCCATTTTGTAAACCTCGTTATGGTTATGTAGCTCATGGTGAATTATTTCTCTCTCTCTACTCTCTCACACACACACACTTTATGTATGAAATTGGCACACTGGTGTTTTCCATAGAGCTAGATGAACATCTACAGAAAGGAGTGGACATTTTGACCAGCTACATTGATGAACTTCGAACCTTCATGATTAAGTTTCCCTGGAAGCTAACAGATGCTATAGATGAATATGATATAAATGAAAATGTCCCCAAAGTAAAGGAGAGCAATATATGGGAGACACTCAGCATTGAGGTAAATATGAGTAATGATCACTTCTTTTATTTTTCAGATTCAGAGAATCTGAGAAAATGATAGAAGAAATAGAATTTAAAATCTGTATACTTGCGGTTCATCCATATTGTAACATGTGATAGTATTAATTTTCCTTCTTTTTTTTTTTTTGGCCCCACTTGTAGCGTGCAGGATCTTAGTTCCCCAGCCCAGGATCAGTCCCGCCCCCTCCCCACCCCCCACAGTAAAAGCTCAGAGTGTTGACCACTGAACTGCCAGGAAAATCCCTAGAATCTGTACATTTGATTCAGAGTCTTTGGCAAGGCTTTTAGGTTTTATAGATTTTTGGATCTCTGAGTACAACTTCAAATATATGTTTACAAGTTTTTCATTTATTTAATTCAGAATACAGATAGGCACCTTCTTTATGCCAAATGTGCCCATTTGGATCCAGTGAGAAACACCCAGCCCCAAACCCATCGTGAACTAGCACTCCTTCAGTATCCAGGACATGGTACTTTGGACTTGTCCTTTCTGCCTGACTTTTGAATGAATCACATTGCTGCTGGTGATTCGATCTTAGGAAAGTTATGACATTAGATAGTTGGAAGTATATTCAGTTCAATTCCTATCTCAGATTCTAGTTAAGATATTTGGCCAGTTAGGTTTTCTATACTCCTCAGCTTGGCTTTCTTTTTATAGTAGAAGTTAATACGACCAAACTGTGATGCCCTCTTTCTGACTAGGGACTGGAGGAACTCTTCTAATCTCTTGGAGGATGTTGGCATTGAAAAGACCAAGGCCAGAATAGCTTAGCCCAGATGATCAGCATTGATAGGGTTTGAAAGTGCTATGGTTGAGATGCTGCCAGGGTCACAGGACGGCTCCTCTTAGGGTAGAAGGACGTGGAAGTACCTGGTGTGACTGTGTTTTCTGTCTCTTAATTATTCTCTGACCAAAAACTACTTGATTTTCCTTCCACTCTCTTAGGGTTCTCTCTTCCAGTCTCCTTCACTGGCTTCATTTCCTGTTTTCCCCATTTTTAATGTGTTCCAAGGTTTCATCTATGGCCCTCTGCTCTTTTTACTCATAATCATTGATTTTTAATTTGGGGGGAGGTTACAGTCCACTTCGATGAAAGCTGTGGAATCTGTCTCCAAAAACATGCATGCCAACGTGTGCGTGTCCTTTCTAAAATATATGTATCTTCCAAATATATCTGTATGATTTTATCATCCTAGCTTTTAAGATCCTTCAGTGGCTCTGCATAAGCTTCAGGATAAAACCCATGTCTCACACACCATGCCATTATGATGGAGATTCTACTTTTCTTTCAGGTCGCATTTGCTACTCTTTTCAGCTTTTTCTCTAGTTACATTGAGTATTTTGGAGTTCTCTGAAGGCTTGATACTGTTTCTTGCCCTTATGCCTCTGCATATTAAATATTCTCTGTTTTTGGAAGTCATGTTCTTTTCTCATTAAACATACATCACACTTACTTGTCTTTAAAACTTTTACTTCATCGGTCAGCTCTATTAGGAACCCTTCTCTTTTTTCTTCATTTCTCTTATTTAGATATTCCTCTTCTGATCCCTCCTCTCTGGAACCCTGGGAATGCCTGTATCATCACCTGTATCATGCAGTACTATAATCTCTGCTTTATTTGCATTTCTTCCACTCGTCTAAAAGCTTCTGGAGAGCAGAGTCTGTATTTTGGTCAATTCATATCCCCTTCCAAGCCCCAAATCTAGTAGTAGATTTTCAGTAAAAGTCTCTTATTGAGGTACTCAGTAAATATACAAGTCCCTTGTTGATAAACGTATTAAGGTAATAAAAAGGAACTCAAAAGGCAGATGTTTTTCTTCCTTTTCCTAGGAAGTTATTGCCAATGCCATTTTAAACAACAAAATACCAGAGGCACAAACTTTCTTCAGGATTAACAGTCATTCTACTCAAAGACTTGAGGAACTGATTAGAATAGGCCTAGATTTGGTCTTTGACAATTTGAAAAAAAACAATATAGAGGAAGCCTCTGAGCTTTTGAAGAATATGGTAAGTGGCACAATTTGTCTGTCTGATCATAAAGTCGCTAATGAAAGAAGTTCTCTTGTCTGTTTAATACAGTTTCTGGCTGCTAGGAAAATTGATTTGTTTTCGTAGTCATGTCACAAACCTCAGAAATGTGTGTAGCTTTTACTGGGAAATTATGACAGTAATACTGAGAAACATTCTTTAGTACTAAGAGCTTTCTTGGAAGAGATTCTTGGTTAGAATTTCCATCATTTGTTCTCTATTAGATTTGGTACTTTGGTTAGAAGGGGAAACGATGTTTCTCATAAAAGGTTTTGCACATTTCAGAGTGTGCAGAGGACCTCGTTATTTGTTGGGGGACATTCTTTATTGTTTATGTTATCTCATATCGCCACTTGAGCTTTCAAATGGCGTATACCTTTGCTTTGTGCTCCATGGTTTTACTTCATTTGAAAAAGGAATGTCCTAGAGATGGGGTTCCTGGACTGAGATATGGTCCTCATCTTCATGGTTGAGGTCTTGCCCATGGTAATTTTCCGGAAGTTCAGAGGGGTAAAAGTATGTCAGATTTGTTACGTGCATTGACGGTTGTCTTCAAGAGAATCATCATAGCAGAGACCTGTAGTTTTGGTCCTGTGGTAGCCTGACATTACCTTAAATTGTTCTGTGTGCTGCCTTTGCCATTCTGGCAAATCAAATCACCTTAAGGATTTAGAGATAGTCTGTAAATATTATGATATATGTAGAAAAATGAACGTTTACAAGAGCAGAAAAGCTGTGGAATTCTAACAAGGCACATTTCTGTAATAGAGTACTTCTGTATTGAACATAGGTTTAGGTTCAAATAGCTCTATTACAAAATGTTAAGTTTTCTTGATTTTCTGTGTTTACTTCAGGGCTTTAATGTAAAAGACCAGTTGCTCAAGATATGCTTCTATACAACTGATAAAAGTATACGGGACTTTCTGGTAGGTAAAGGTGAGACTGAATAGTTTACATTTTCTAGTAAATGTTGGTGAAACTTCAGATTCTTTTAACATTCAACTAATACCTCGTAAAGTAGAAGTATGACAACTCCTTGTCTTTATTTAAATGAGCATTTTGCATTGTATTAAAGGAAAATTTGTGTGAATACAGACATTGCCTCAGAAATTCAAAATACAGTTCTTAAGTGGTATTTAATCTCATGGCATTTGTTTTGCACATGTTCTTGATTCTTTGTGATTTTTTTCTTTAATTGCTTTTTGTTCAAGGTTGAAATTTTTAAAGAAAAAAATTATTTTTCTGAAAAAGAGAAAAGGACTGTAGACTTTGTGCATCAAGTTGAGAAGTTTTATTCAGGACATTTACAAGAAAATATGCAGATCCAGTCTTTACCCAGGTAGTCTCATTAGCCCTGTTCTTATAACATGGGAAGAATACTGTAGATAAGCTTTAGTTTCTAATTGTTATCTTGGGCTTCTTACATGGACTTGAGCTCATATTCCCTATGAAAATTAAACTTGTATCCTCCAGAAGGGCCTGAAAAATTCCCTGTCACATCAGTATGTACATATCAGATATATTTTAAGATAATAAATACAAAATTAAGAATACTGAATTACGTGTTCTCCAAAAGAGTAGAACTTCTTGAGCAGAGAAAAAGGAATGATGCCTTTCCCTCCAAAATTTAAAAATTTCCTATCACTCTTTTAGATATTGGATAAAGGAACAAGATTTTTCCAAGCACAAGTCTGTTTTGGACCCGTTCCTGAAATATGATCATAAAGATAAACTTAACAAGCAAGATCATAGAATTGTGTTAAATTGGGCTCAGTGGTGGAATCAGCCAACACAAGAATCCATCCTTCTCCCCCGGATAAATCCAGAAGGCAAGTGTGAAAGAGCCTAAAAGAATGAATGAAGATTAAATTAGGCATTGGTATTTGAATATTTTGGTGTGTCTTCATTTTCGAATTCCTTTTGGGGAAAAATACTCAGTTGCTTTAAAATGCAAGTCTTTATATTGGGAGCATTTTCTTGTGTTTACGTTTTTGTAAGGGATTTATAATGTGATTGTGAAAGAGAAAAATCATCTGGTTCAGTGAATATGAAATTTCAAGGCTCAGAGTTCTCTTCCTAGCTTCCATGGCGTTCTTTGTTTTTCAAAATAGTCTTTGGTTTCTCTTTGTGTAAACTGAGAATCTGTATCATACCAGGGCTCTGGGGAATAACTTTACAATGGTAAACTGGTAATTCATAGGGTGTCAAATTCACGTTTATTATTACAGCTGATGCTTTTGTTTATACTAAGGAAAAGAAAAGGGAAAAAGAAGCCTGGCAAGATAAATGAAACACACAGGTAATTCCCAAGTTTCATTTAACCACTGTAGTAACGGGAGGCACCATTTAGCTCTTCCTCCTGCTGATCTATCCATTAGAAAATGAACAGCACAAAAGAGGTAAATAGTAAAAGAAGCAGAGGGCCTGAGTAATTCTTTTAAATATTTGCCCAGATCATCATGTTAATGATGTATTATTAGTATTACAATTAGTATTGAGTTTTATGTCAGTAATCATCATCCATTGCTCTTTTAAAATGCATTTTGTTCTTATTTAGGATATAGCTCGTATTCTCCTGAAGCCCTCTGGAGATACCTCACAGCACGCCATGATTGGCCCAGCATTATCCTGTGGATTGGAGAATTTCAGACCCAGAGTAGTCATGCTTCACTTGAGCAGAATAAATGGCCACCTTTGACTGTTGATGTTGTTGATCAGAATACTTGTTGCGACACCTACATGAGAAATGAAATTTTAGATAGGCTGGCCAGGTATTGTAACTGTTGTTGATGTTTAGTTGCTAAGTCGTAGCCAACTCTTTGCAACCCCATGGACTGTAGCCCACCAGGCTCCTCTGTCTGTGGGATTTTCCAGGCAAGAATACTGGAGTGAGTTGCCATTTCCTTCTCCAGGCGATATTTCTGACCCAGGGATCAGACTTAGTGTTAAGTGGGAGAAACAAGACAGCAGTGTGTCCGGGATGTTCCCGCTGCCTGGCGGGACTTATGTCCCTCGGTGGACAGTGTTAGCCGGCCTGCTGCCACACAGCGCAGAGCGCACCAAGGCATCCCCATCCTCCCTTTCTCCTGACTCTTGTCTCCTAACGGGGGTCTTCATAGGTCAAGACAAAGCAAAGCAGAAGCCTGAGGGCACAGGACTCTTCTAGACCATCCCACACAGGTGAGCGAGCCTCTCGGGACACACGGCAGGAGAGTAGAGCTTGGATCTGGAGGGGAAAGATACCAGCACACAGGTAGTTCACAAAAGAGGAACCACACGTGACCAAAAAACATATGAGAAGATGCTCCGTATTTATAGTCACAGAAAGGGAAATTTATTTTACCAAAAATCTAGGAGCAATGACTATCAAAGGTAGAATGGAAAAATAAAATGTGGGGTAATCATACAATGGAACAATGAAAACAAGCTGCAGCTATAGGCATCAACGTGGGTGAACCACACAGTGTTCAGAGGGAGAAGCAGCAAGGCGGCAGTGTGTCCAGGGTGTTCCATTCATGTATGTCAAGTTTGAAATAGCCAAAACCAAATATTGTTAATATTTCAGGCTACACACAATGGGTAGTAAAACTATGTTGGTGAATGAAAGTAGGGAAACAGTTATCATGAAAATCAGGATAGTGGTTACCTCTGCGGGCAAAAAAGCTCATGTAAAAGGAGAGGAATACTCCAAGGACTTCTAGGTACATTGTCCTGTAATCTAGGTGGTGGCTTATGTGGTGTTTCTCTAAACTCCACATACTTTTTTTTTGTACTCCTTTAATGCTGTGTATGGACTTCCCTGGTGTCTCAGATGGTAAAGAATCTGCCTGAATGCAGAAGATCCAGATTCAATCCCTGGGTCAGGAAGATCCCCTGGAGAAGGGAATGACTACCCATTCCAGGATTCTTGCCTGGAGAATTCCATGGACAGAGGAGCCTGGGGCTACAGTCCATGGGGTCGCAAGGAGTCAGACATGACTGAGCGACTAAAACTTTGCCTTTCATGATGTATTAACAGTAAACTTATAAATTATTTAAATACAAATTTCTGTTCTTTAATAGTTGGTCTGTTTAAGTTACTCTTTGTTATGCTTTAATCTCTTAATGATTTTGTTTGGATATTTTGGTGAATTCCTCAATGTGTGTAAAGCATCTAACTTCAAGAGCCATAGTGGGTTGTCACAGTTCCAGTCAAACACAAAGAAATGGAGGTAATTTAGTTTAGGTTTTTGAAATATTTAAGATAATTGGAGACTGTCATTACTGCCTTAAAATACTATAGTGGTGCAGAAACCTTTATTGGAAACTAGCAAAAGATGTGTTTCAGAACATATTTATGGGATAAGAATTGGCATTCTTAATTTGTAAATACTAGTTTTTAACTAGTTGAGATTACTTAACATTGGAGATGGTTTGATTTGCTCTGAATCTAGCAACTTTTAAACTTGCCATGTTTTATTTAAACCTTCCCAATAGGAATGGAATTTTTCTTACATCTGAGTTAGAAGACTTTGAACTCTTCCTTGCCAGACTGAACCGTGTTGGGGGTGTGATGCAGGATGCCCTCGCTGTTCAAAACTATAGGTCCAAAGAAGGTTGGGATTTCCACTCTCACTTCATTCTCTATTGTTTGGAACACAGTCTGCAATATCTTCTTTATGTCTATCTTGACCATTACAAGTGAGTACTAAGAATGAAGCCTTCATGTTCCTTCTTTGAGTATTACGTCTGAATATGACTTTTAGGAAAATATTAAGCATTCATGTGAGCAATACTGATCTTTTTGAAATAGTTCCCGCCACTCTAACATTTGATAACATCTTTTAGTTTAATATTCCATTCAACTAAATGCTTATCATGTGTTGTTTGAATGTTAATTATGTAGCATCGATATTAACCTTTTAAATAATTAGATATATTAATTTATTAATATTTATTCATTTATTATTTAATGCTTTAACATGCTTTAAAAGTTTAAAGGAGGGAAGATTCTAAAGGTTAACTTGGACTTTCATCACCAAATAAATGCTCAAAAGTTTGACTTTATAGCAACTGCAGGGTATCTTAGACTTGCTCTAAAGTTTATATTTAGATAGTCAGATATCAATATATATACTTACCTAAATAAGATCAACCGGCAGAATCCTATCTGTGGCCAGTGTTGGGTCAGGAATAATAACAGTAGTAGTGGTCTCTAGTCTGTGAGTGCTTACAGTGTGCTTGGCACTGTTCTTAGTGCTTTAATCTTCAGAAATCCTGTGAGGTGGTTATTCACACCTCCATTTCACAGATGAGGAAACTGAGGCTTTGAGAGGGACTCAGTGCCTTGTTTAAGGTGCACAGCTAGTAAGTGGTAAAGTTAGATTTAGTTATATTTGTTTCCAGAATCCACATTCATCTGCGAATGAGAACATTTTTATTTATTTTGTGTAGTATAGGCTAGGAACTCAAACAAAGGATGTATTTCTTGTTCATATCATTGAGGCTTACTTGAACACAGAAATATTTCCCCTAAAACTACTGGCAAGTGAGGGTTTAAAAGCCATATTTTCAGAGGACCTGTTATGACCCTTAACTGCTTAGTCTCATCTTCTCTTGTAGCTATATAAAAGTTTTCAAAAAATCTCTTAAGCTTGAGAAAGCTAAAGAGTTTTTGTGTGTTTTTTTAAATAAAATATAAAGTATCTTAAAGCACAAAGGTATTCTGATAATCTTATACAGAGTTGGTAAAATTTCATCATGGTAGGAAACACTTTAAGTGATATTATCTCTGTCTCTAAAATTTTCTTTATTTCCAGATCATATATAAGGCATATGAAAAACATAAGACTGAGAGTATATTGTATTCTATTTGCTTTTTAAGTGCAGAGTTCTTTGTTTTTAATGCTAGTTATCATCTGAGCAAACATGGTTGTAATTGTCTGTCTTACCCTTTATGTTAATCAGATATTTTGTGTGTTTGTTTTATATACAGACTTAGTCCTCCAAATTGTCCTTTTTTGGGAAAAAAAGAATTACATGAAGCTCACCCTTGGTTTGAATTTTTAGTTCAGTGTCGACAAGTTGCCAGTAATTTAACAGGTATGGGTGTCCTATGTTAAAACAGAAATTGCTTTGGATAAATAACCGGTCTTTTGAATGAAATTTAAGTTGTAAACTCTTTAAAAAGTCATATAACTGTAGACAAATATTTGACCATAATCTCGGCTCAAGCTTTATTTAAGAAGCAGATAGGTGATATATGGTATCTAATTCCTGTTTTAATTTGCATTTTTATTGCTAATTATATATTTTTATGTGTCAGGCATTTATATTTTCTTCTTTGTAAAACAGTTATTCTGTCCATTTATCTGTTAGAGTCAATATTTTGGGTTTTTGTATGAGCTCTTTGTTGAACACATTAATTGTTAGGTTGTTGTCTTGCGTTGATTTTTCCCCCTTGTTCATTACTGCCTTTTAATTTTCCTTGTTTCCATTCCTTGAATGGAAGTTTTTATTTTTATGTAGTCATCTAGTTTTCTTTCCCTTTGTAATCTGATTTCCTATTGTATTTGCATTTAGAAAGTCCTTACTGTGGGTAGAGCTAAAAATTAATTTTCTTTCTTAGAATTATATAATTCTTGTATGTGTGTGAGTCACTGAGTCGTGTCTGACTCTCTGCTTCCCCATGGACGGTAGCCCTCCAGGCTCCTCTGTTTATGGAATTCTCCAGGCAAGAATACTGGAGTGGGTTACCATTTCCTTCTCCAAAGGATCTTCCCAACTCAGGGGTTGAACCCAGATCTCACACATTGCAGGCGGATTCTTTACCATCTGATCCACAAGGGAAGCACATATAATCCTTAGTTTAGTATTTCTCTCTCAAGGAGAAAAATGTACTTTCTTATTTTTCAGATCCCAAACTGATCTTCCAGGCTAGCCTTGCAAATGCTCAGATCCTGATCCCCAGCAGCCAGGCCGGGGTCAGCAGCATGCTGCTGGAAGGACATACCCTCCTGGCCCTTGCTGCAACAATGTTTGCCCCCGGGGGCGTCAGCCAGGTATGCACAGCGCTTTCACGTGTCATAGCAGTACAGGACTGATTATAAATGTAGCAGAAATACCTGTGGATCTTCTAGCTCTCAGTTGATTTAAAATGTAACCGTGTACCAGTATTTTATTCAAGAGTGTAAAACAACAGTGAATTTTTAAGCTTTTTGTCATATCCCCTTAAGTTCGGAGGAGGCCGGTACAGTCAGCCCTCCACATCCAGGGGTTCTGCAGCCATAGGTGTGGAGGGGATGGCTGTACCACAGCATTTTATTTGAAGGACTTGAGGCCCTCAGATTTTGGTTATCTGTAAAGGTCTTGAGACCAATCCCCTGTGGATACAAGGGGCAACTGAATGTTGTGTAGAGATTTTTTTCCCCCTTTATTTGCTTTCTGATACCCCAGGTTTGTTTTTAGGTTAGAATCAAGATCTGATTGCTCCTTGGAGTGAGTATACTTTGAATCTGTGGCTTGGGAAATATTCTCTATTATTTGACCTCTTTGAGAGCTAAAAAAGAAATCATAATTTTTAGCTACCCTTAAAAACGCTTTCGAGGAACCCAGTGAAAACTTTTGCTTTTTTGAAAGTATAGCATGGCTGGTTAGAGGGAACTTAAGAATGCTGTTAAACATCTAATCTGTAAGTTCCTTACTGATGCTAGCTTAATTTAATTCCACCTGTTTTAGATGTTGCAGTATGTGTTAACTTCATGGTTACTTATTCCTCTGTTTTTAACCACCTGTTAGAAATTAGTCATAGAATAACTTGAGACCTGAGAGAAAGAACCTAAGAGTCATTTAGTCTGGCAGGTTTTTTTCTTTTAAAATATTTACTATTTAATATCCAATTAAATACTTAATGTTTTAAAATTTTAAATATTGTTGTAATCAGAGCCTGTTTTCAGACAGATTTTCCTTATGCAGTTTGAAAGCCACTGATGTAGCTGAACTTCCTAATTTTGTAGTTGAAGAAACTGAAACCTACCTGATATTAAATATCTAGCCCAGGATCATGCAGCTAGTTTGTCTTAAATCAGAACTAGAACTATTGGCCTGTTACTCCTTGTATCTTATGAAAAAGGGACTTAAATTTGGAAAAGAGAAAAACATTATTCTGTATCACATTATCTGTCTTTTCATTTAGGTTGTTCAGAATGGAGAAAATGAGAACTCTTTGAAGAAAGTAGATCCCCAGCTACTGAAGATGGCATTAACTTCTTACCCAAAGCTTAAAGCTGCTCTGTTCCCACAGTACACCGCCCCTAGTGTCCTGCCTCCCGATATTACACTCTACCACCTCATTCAGGTATAGTACTGAGACATATCAGCCAGAGTGGAAAAGACAGACCATTCTGGGTCTTCCAAGTAAGCTAACATGTGCGTGCTCAGTCATTTTCGACTGTGACCCCATGAACCATATAGCCCACCAGGCTCCTTTGTCCATGGGATTTTCCAGGCAAGAATACTGGAGTGGATTGCCATTCCCTTCTCCAGGGGATCTTCCCAACCCAGGGATCAAACCTGTGTCTCCTGCGTTGGCAGGCAGGTTCTTGACTGCTGTGCCACCTGGGAAGCCAGAGTCTCCCGTGTGTAGGCCATTTAATGTAGGAAATCACTTACACAGAGTGATAGCAAAGGAGAGGCCAAGTGTGTGATGAGGAGACAGCCTCAAAATTGACAAAGATGGAAGTCATCAACACCCCTAAGGCTGCCAGAAAGTGGTGTTAATCTGAACCCAGCAGCGGGAGCCTCTCTGAGAGACACACTCAGAACCAGGCTGCCTACTGGGGGCTTGGAAGAGAGTGTTAAGGGCTGGAACCTTGTAGGAGATGCTCCAGAAAACACAGAAGGGGAAAGTACATCAGTTTCTCCCCTCTTCCCACCTTTAATCTCTCGTGGCTAAATGTGTCTGGTAGCCAAAGTGCAGGTGAGTTTGGGAAATGCAGTTGTCTGCGATTCAGGGCAGAGCACAGGAAAGGTAGAAATGGGTGGGAGGGCAGACAGGCAGTTGGCCAGCGTACTGGTCTGCTACTTTCATTGAAAGCTGCTTCATTCTCCCACTGATAAACTTCTGTCTCTTCTCAGTGAATAGGGCTGTTCATTTAAGTCACCTTTTTCAGGACAAAGATTTCTTCAAGAATGTGAGAGAGCTACAAATCCTGTACCCAGAGAAATTGCATATAATTTTAGTTATATTTCAAAGGAATTCACAGGTTCCCTGAAACCTATTGAGGGACCGTCAATTAAGAACACTTTCTTGACAGAAAACAACAAAATTCTGAAAAGCAATTATCCTTCAATTAAAAATTAAATACTTTTTTAAAAAATAGAACACTTTGTTTTGCTCATTTCTCACTTCAGCAGGCTTTTGCTTTTTTTCCTGAGTACAGATATTCTCATAGTGTCTTCAGTTAAACATAAACCCTATAAGCCTAAAACAGATAAAGCCTCTTACTCTAATGTGGAAATTGTACAGACCTGTGCTGCTTAAACTGTGGTCCCCAGGCACATGTGAGTCTGTGAACCACTTGTTGCTGATACGTGTCAGCAGCGTTTTTTGGTTTGTTTTTAATGTAGCAAAACTTTGTTGAAGAAGGAAGCAGTCAGATTTATATTTATCACAAGCTTCTTATCTCATTGCAGAAATGAGATAAATGGGTTACAGAGATGTAAGTGGTTACATAAAAGCATAAAAAATACATGTTTTACTACATAAAGTGGATCCTATCAGCCTAAAACAGAAGTGGTTTCCAGTTCTTTGTTCTGTTTTTAGGTTGAAGCAGTTTTTTAGTCCTGTTGTTTTAGGAAAAGTATTCCCTCTTCACTAGACCACAAGATTCTCCCTTCATTTAAAGTTAAAGCAGCTTTGGAATTCCTTGGTGGTCCAGTGGTTAGGACTTGGCACTTTGACTGCCATGGCCCAGGTTTAATCCCTGGTCGGGGGCCTTAGAATAAATGAATGAATGAATTAAAGTAATTACATACATAATCTAATACACACACACATACGTAAATAAAATTAAAGCTGCTCTTTTCCCCGCCATCCAAATCTGGACCTAATAGTTCTGTTGTCTCCTGTATAGTTCTCTGTCTCCTTCCCACAGTCTGTTTACTGTCTGCTAAACCTTTGACCTTACACATTTCAAACAGCCCGTGCTCCCTGCTCTCAGATCTTTTCTGATTGACCTGGCCTTCGTCTGCTGTTTTTCTTTGGCATTGTTATTGCTGCTTTGGTCATCACATTCCTTTAGCCCGTGACCTAGCTGTCTCTTTCCTGACCTGCCACAGCACACCTTGTTGTATTTATGGTAGCATTTTCTAGCCTCTTAGTCCTCTTGCCTTTTGATTCCAAAGCATTTATAAAGCCCATTTTTACATTGTAATTGTTGCTGGTTCTACCAAAAGACAGTAAACTTTGCAGACATAGTTTGAAATGAAGAGAATCTTTAAAAGAAACATAGCCAGTTCTGTTTTTGTTAAAGTAGAAAAATGTCTCATACCCTCTTTTTTGTTCATAGCTTGTTTCAAAGAATTTATACCTAGAAGGATGAGAAGTTTTAACTGCTGTGGGGAGGGGAGCAGGTGAAGGAGAAAGTGCAGCTCTCACGTGACTGACTCACGTCACAACCAGTAACTGTTAGCTCTGACTTGACCTCTCCTCTTTTCCAGTCGCTGTTGCCCTTTGACCCTAGCAGATTGTTTGGCTGGCAGTCTGCCAATACATTGGCTATAGGAGGTAAGTCACTATGGATTCTTCTTGCTTTGGAAGCATTTCAGCAGTGTTGACAGTAGAGGATCATTTATGTAAAGCCAGTCTAGTTTTCCCTCATGCTTTCTATCTTAAAAATAGAAACTTAAAAAAAAAATAAATCTGGCATGCCTTTCTTTAATTGAAGTGTAGTTGATTTACAATATCATGTTAGTTTCAGACGTGCAGCACTATGATTCAGTTATATATTCTTTTTCAGAGTCTTCTCCCTTCTCGGTTATTACAAAATATTAAGTGTAGTGCCTTGTGCTATACAGTAGGCCATTGTTAGTGTGTATATGTTAATCCTAACCTAATTTATCCCTCCCTGCCCTTTTCCCCTTTGGTAACTAAGTTTGTTTTCTGTGTCTGTGAGTCTCTTTCTGTTTTGTAAATAAGGTCATTTGTATCATTTTTTTAGATCCCACATCTAAGCGATAGGATATCTGGCTTATATCACTTGGTATACGCTCCAGGTCCATCCATGTTTGCTGCTGCAGATGGCATTATTTCATTCTTTTTAGGCTGAGTAGTATTCCATTGTATGTATGTGTGTGTGTGTGTGTGTATACATATATATATCTCTCTCTCACATCTTCCATTATGTGTATGTATATGTATATACACATATGTATTTTCTGCTGTGTGAGAGTGTTTGTATATAAGTATATATATGTGTGTGTGTGTATCACATCTTCTTTATCCAGCCACCTATCGATGGACATGAAGGTTGCCTCCATGTTGTAAACAGTGCTGCTGCAGTGAACATCAGGGTGCATGATCATTTTGCATTAGTTTTCTCTAGATAAATGCCAAGGAGTAGGGTTACTGAATCTTGTGGTAACTCTGTTTTTAGTTTTCTTAAGTAACCGCCATACCGTTCTGCATAGTGGCTGTTCCAGTGTACATTCTCACCAACTGTGTAGGAGGATTCCTCTTTCTCCACACCCTCTCTAGCATTTATTATTTGTAGACTTTTTGATGATGGCCTTTTTGACCAGAGTGAGTTGATACCTCATTGTAGTTTTAATGAAAAACATTTTATAGGAAACTGAATTGAAAACATACTTTGAGTTAAAAGTCTTGAGGTCGCTAGTGTTGTACTTGCTGGAAAATGTAATATAGACCTTCTGCTTAAATTTCTCCCTTTCCAAAAATCCTTGTTCACTTGCAATATAGTATTAATATTATGAAGGTTAAAAGCACAGGTGTTTGTAACATGAGACAGATCTTGGCTCTACCATGTAATAGCTGTATGACCTTGGGCGGCTGATCTGACCTCTCGTCAGTTTTCCATGAAATAGGGTAAGTGAAGGGCCTTCCTCACACGACACAGACGCATTTAAAAGCTCTTACGTGGCAACCA
Organism: Cervus canadensis; assembly: GCF_019320065.1. Taxonomy (NCBI): domain Eukaryota; kingdom Metazoa; phylum Chordata; class Mammalia; order Artiodactyla; family Cervidae; genus Cervus; species Cervus canadensis. The sequence continues at coordinate 96,605,424 of NC_057391.1, read as the reverse complement.
CCAGGTGCACACACTGCCATCCTCTCTAGACCATAAACATTTCCTTGATTTTTGTGTGTGTATGTGTGTGCCGTTCTTAAACTTTGCTTTTTCTATTTCTTTTTTACTTACTCATTTTGAGTTAGCTTTTAATATCCTATTACCTGTGGTGCCTCTGCCTGTATTACTCTAAAGCAGGATTCAAATTCATACTTTTCACATCATACATATCCTATAAATATTTACTGATGTACATAAAAGTACATTTTCTAACATGTCAGTTTCATAAGTTCAGATTTCGATATATTGAATTTACCTTGTGCCTGGCACAGTGCAGGGCCTGTAGGGGATGCCCAATTGGTATTTGTTCAGTGCAGGATGAAGTAGTGCTTATTGCTTTTTCAAGTGAAAATACTCATTCTAATCTCAGTGAGGTTACTGGAGAGTAGGCAGAACCCCCCGTGTGGCTCTGATGCACAGGAGTCCTGAGTCAGCCGGAGTCCTGAGGTCCTGATGGGTGTGGAGCTCCCGACCGGGTACACCAGGGGAACTGAGAGGAAGCGGAAGACCTGCTCCCTGCCGTGTTTCTAGAAGTTTAAAACATGTTTAAAGAAATAAAGCACAAATTAAATGAAATAATTATTATGAAGACGTAATACAGATGCTCTAAATTGGAGGGTTGTGTTTAACTAGAATGCTTGCTTCTTTTTTCATATGGTTTTACCATGGAAAATGACCATAAGGCAACTGCATGGAAATTTGGCTTTTGCAGCAGGTCAGAGAAAATTTTCCCTTATACAAAACCTCCATTCCAGCCCCGCAAACCACTAAAAAAATTAGGGTCTTATTTGAACCCAATTCAAGTTTGGGGACTTCCCTTGTGGTTCAGTGGTTAAGACTCCACACTTCCACTGCAAGAGGCACAGGTTCAATCCCTGGTCAGGGAACTAAGATCCCACATTTGCTGTGCTGTGCAACCAAAAAAAAAAAAAACCAAAGACTCAGATTTGTTCATTTGGCTTTATGTGAACTCTGTAAATATTGAATGAATGAATGAATGAATGGTTCTACATGCAAGTGTAAGTTATCAAAATCCATCTGCTCTTACAAAGAATACAGATAAGACATGTGACAGTTTTTTAATCTGGAGGGAGGTGTCCTTTTAAGGAATAGCTTTGTAAGATGACGGGCTCCTCTAAAGTCTTCAGATCTTTTTTTAATTAAGAGCCTAGTCAGAATATAAAAATTCCTTTGGAATTGCATGGGAGGATACAATTTTTCTTCAGCTTTGAACTATAAAAATAAGAGCAGGTGCACTGTTTTCCAGAAATGGTTCCTTACAGTTCAAAATGTTTTATCTCCTTTTTAAAGTAGGTCTTTAGTGGTTAAGAAGCAATTAAAGATTAGGGCTTGATAGGAATAGTTACTTCATATGAACTTTCCACATCCACATATCTTTTTACTTCATATTTCTGTAAAAAGAGAAAAAATGGTTTTTTTCTGCTTTTTTCATGGGCACAGAGGAACTTTGAAATACTCTGCTGGTCTTAGAAAGATGTAGATAATGTGCTCATGAATACAACATCAGAAACAACAATAGCTATAATAAAAGATTATTAGGGTATTAATGTGGAGAAAAGAATATTCTTCTCAGTATTTTGGAAAAGGTACAGTGCGTTGGTCTTGGTGAATAGAGGATTCGTATAAACACAATACAAAGGCGTTCACTGTGTAATGAGCTGTGTGAATGAGTTAAAAAGCTCTGTTTGCTGATCATTAACAGATTTTGTAATTAAAGAGTTATTGCCAATGTGAACTTAAAAGAATCATCAAATATAGAATTACAGCATCTAAGATAACAAGTTCAGTAGGATTAAAACATAATTTATAGGTTTTTTTGTGGCTTCTGAGGTACACATTTTTGTGTAAAATGAGGGCTACTGCTCCACATTAAAATAAAATTACGACATTTTGGGGGTTCAGAGTGATACACAGTGGTACAAAATGATGATAGCAACCAGTTTTCTTTCACCATTGCCAAGTTAAGTTTTCCACATGCTGATCTGAAGTTAATCGTGGTGAGGTGCAGAGGATTAATTTTGCTTCACTTTCCCCCAGATGCAGCGAGTCAGCTCCCACATTTCTCTAGCCCTGACCTGGTTAATAAATATGCTGTAGTAGAACGTCTGAATTTTGCTTATTATTTACATCATGGGCGGCCATCATTTGCATTTGGTACTTTTCTGGTTCAGGAATTAACCAAGAGCAAGACCCCCAAGCAGCTGTGAGTATTTAAAACATAATTTATACTCTTAATAAAAGGCATATTTGTGTATTTTTATACATGCGTTTATAAAAACCTACTGGAAACATTCCACAGTTGGTCATTTTATTTGGCTGGTGAATTAGGTGTATATTTTTTTCATTTGTGCTTCTCTGTATACCCTAGGTTCCTGGCACTTAATCTTACTTTGTGAATAGGAAAAAGATTAAAATATATTTTAAACTATCATAAATATATATGTTAAAATCATGTCTTTAAAAATTGAACCAGGAGCTTGCCAAATGTTAGCAGTTTCAAAGAGGGAATTCTATAATTAGATGTCAATTCTGTATTTAAGATCTTGGTCTTTTATAATTCACTTGTATAGCACAGAATTGGGAGGAGTATTGATACAATCAGCAGCTAAATACAGATTTAGTATGTTGGTTTATTTTATAGTTAACTAATGCATCTTTATGGTAAAATATTCAAGTAAATCAGAAGGGTGAAAAATGAAAAAAAAAATATTTTGTCTCTCAGCTTCATTCTTTTGTACATAGTAAAAATAAGCATGGTTAATTTCATGTGTCTCTTTCCTCTGAATTTTTCTATTCATATAAAAGAACATTATCTGAGTCCTTTAAAATGCATGAGCTTTATGATGTCAAACTTTAGGGGCCATTAATTTTCTTGGTAGTTTGTGTACATACTCATAATTAATAAGATCACAAGTTGACAGTCATTCATAAATTCTGTTCCATGTTCCCCTGAATGAAGTTGGAAGCAAAAATTACTTGGACTGTGAATAGGTGTTTTAGGAAAAGGTAAAATACAAAGGAATAGGGGGCTGTGGAGCCAGAAGACCCCTAAAAGCTGCCAGGGACCTAAATAGATGAGCACAAGGGGTGACCAAAGCGGGGCCGGGGAGGAAGCCACAGAGTCCAAGTATCGCTGGTGTAATTCCATCTGCTTTTCCTGGTGAGAAAGAAGTTTCGCGTGCTGATGTGGTTTTTGATGCTTTTCTTTCTCAGGATCCAGAAAGCAGGCAATGAAGCCTATGTTTTAGGGCTCTCCTGCTTCCATATACCTTCGATAGGAGCCGCCTGTGTGTGCTTCTTAGAATTGCTTGGTCTCGACAGCCTCAAGCTCAGAGTTGATATGAAAGTGGCCAATATAATTTTGAACTACAAGTGCGGAAATGAAGATGCTCAGTACAACTCCATCAGAGAGTCTCTAGGTACAGCACCTTTGTGTTGTTTGTTTTATTTAAAGGACAAGGGACAAATAGGTCTAAAGCATTTGAATTGTGAGTGGTTGGGGAAGAAACACTTATCTTCTCTTTCATCCTTTTTCTACAGAATGTTTGTACTTTATCTCATTTCTTTGGGCCCTTTAATGGGTTTCTGAAATGTCTCTGGGCCACACTCTTCAAGTAGAAATGCCCAGTTCCTGGGAATTCCCTGACAGTCCAGTGGCTGGGACACTGATTTCGTTGCAGTGGCCCAGGTTTGATCCCTATTTGAGGAACTAAGATCCTGCAAGCCATGCATTGTGGCCAAAAAAAAAAAAAGCAGAAATGCCCAGTACCTGACCATATTTTTCTCTTGACCATATTTTGTTGTTTATATTTCTTATAGCTGAAAAACTGTCTAAACTTGCTGTGGGTGAAAGGGCAACCATAGAAGAGTTGCTTGTTCTCTTAGAAGAAGGCATATGGAACAACCTTCAGCAGCAGGAAATAGAGAGGTTTGTGAGTTGCAGCCCTCACCTCTTTTTCAGGAAGCTTGACCATTCCAGTCTGTGTTTGCCTAATGTTCCTTCCCTCGGATGTTTTTGCCAGTCCCCCTAGACCTTATCTTCTTCCTCATGGAGCATGTAGCGTATTTTAATGCATCTTGCCATCAGTAAAAGGAGGATGAAGATAATGATTCCTTCTTTAGAGAGGGCTCCCAAGAGGTGGAGAGGAGCTTTGCCTCCCCCAGGGCCCTGCTGGTCTGAGACGTCTCCGCTGTTAACATGTCAGAATCAGGTGCAGGATGGGTCTCACAAAATTTGACTCTTAAGTGATGTCCTTGATTTTTTTGTTGTTGCTAATATATGTCAACTGATAATGGAAGGTGAGGTGACCATGTCTCCACAAAACTGCCTCTCCTTACACATCGATGTCATCTTTCCTCTCTGCTGTCCGCTGGGCTGACCCTGACACCCCAGCCCTGGCGGCGCACCATTCTCCTGTTCCCTGCCGTCACTGACTGTGTTCTCAGCAGTCTTCCTTCTCAGCACGCACCCTCTCCTTAGCAAGGAAGTCCAGGTACCTGTCAGGCCTCCCTCTGATACTCTAAAAGGGAATCATGCAAGAGAATTAGGCACTCAGTTCTCGAGTAGCTGTTTTCTCAGTCCCCCTAAAGATGGTGCGTTACATAGCTGGTTTGACAGGCACTTGGCTGGTACTGGGGTGGGGAGGAGGGGTGGAAAAGGAATTTTGCCAGTATGCTGAGAAAACTGTTGTGCATTATGGATGAAAGAGTTCTTTTTTCAAAGCCTTCTAGTAAGTATTTGGTGTTTGTTGAAAGGCATTTTAGAGAATATGCTGTAGTTAAATTTATTTTTTGCTAAGTTTCCAGTTTAAAGCTATATCTTAACAAGTTCTTTCCCTCTTAGCCCCACGTCCACTCCCAATTACAGGTTATCCAGTGAATCCAGCAGCCAGTGGGCATTAGTGGTACAGTTCTGCAGGCTCCACAATATGAAACCGAGCACATCTTACCTTAGAGAATGTGCCAGAGCAAATGATTGGTTACAGTTTATTATTCACAGCCAGCTCCATAGTCATCACCCAGAGGAGGTAAGCCACCGATTGTTCCTGGTTATTAAAGAAGAGGAAATTGGAGCACTTCTCAGAAGACGGTGTTCTTTCTGTTGTGTATCATAGGCTTTTGTTTGCTATGGTAACTATTTTTACTGAGATTTCTGTGGCTTGGCTTCAGACAAAGGACCAGTCATTACTACTAAAGAGCTGAAGGAAGAGTTTGTGTGACTCTAGATTGAATCTGGAAACTCACTCAAACATAACAAATGACTTTGTAAAATTGTGTGGTCACTTCTGACAGTTCAGGGTGAGAAAGAACAAGTTTGCCTCTTTCTCCAACATTTTTAGCTCCAGCTGAAATTGGAATTTGGTTGTCTTTTTTGATCATCTAATATGTTTTTTAGGTGAAATATCTTCTCCAGTATTTCAGCCCTGTTGTTCAGGACCACTTAAGACTGGCTTTTGAGAACTTGCCCTCAGTGTCCAACTCCAGAATGGACAGTGATCAAGTCTGCAACATGTACTCACAGGAACTCCAGAGACACAAAGAAGAGATGACAGATTTCTTTCAGATTCTGCTTCAGTGTTCAGAGGTGCCAAACTCCTGGTGCTGGCTCCTGGGAGAAGCAGTGAAACAAAAGGCCCCAATCCTTAGTGTCCTGGCCTCATGTCTCCAGGTGAGAATCTCAAAAAGCCTAAATTAAGGACTCAGAGGGCAGTAGAAAAAGCTGAAAGAAGACAGAGGAGGTTGACCTCGGGGAGGCTCTAGCGTGGGTTTGCAGGTCACTGACACCTCTGCTTCTCCCGCTTAGGCCGCGGGCCATCTCATGCACTTCTTTGTGCCTTAATGTTCAGTAACTTAAGTGGTCAGATCCTCGGCTCTGGGCTGGCAGTCACAGAGAAGGGTGCTTTGGTGGGCCGACCTCCTCTGCATCTTGAGCAGGACGGGAGATCCTCGGAACAGTCCTTGATCAGCAATTCTGTGAGGACAGGCTTGCTTTCTTACACTTAGTACTTCCCTGACATCCACATAGATCCCCGCAGGTTTTTGGCCTTTTGGCCTGTTGTACTCTGTGGGACAGCTTATAATAGTCCCTTGGTTGTTCACTAGAGTTTGTTTCGTGTCTGAAGGCTTTTCAAGTCATCTTAACCGATTTAGCGAGGCGACTTGTTCTCAGCAGGAAATACCACTGCTGGCAGCTTCCTCAGTCAGGCAGTCCGTGCGTCGTCGTTTCCTTTCTTTAAGACTTTTCTCCGCTGGCAGGACGCCAGCGCTGTCTCTTGCCTCTGTGTTTGGATCGTCGCCTCTGTGGAGCCCTGCGTTGCAGCGGAAGCAGTGGGACCCCTTCAGGACCCAGTGGAGGGCCACATCTGGGGCCTGGAGGACCTCTCTGTCATCTGGAGGACGTTGCTAATGAGGCAGAAGATCAGGACTCTCATCAGAGGTTTCCAGCTTTTCTTTAAGGTAGTCTTAGTTCATGTCTTTCCTCAGTTTAAAGGCTTTACTTCAGAATATCCAACATTGGCTTTTTCATTTATTCCTGCCCCTGGGATTTTTTTTTCAAGCCAACAACAGATAGTGATACTAGAACTATCACTTATTTAGCAAAGTGCTTTGTATATCATTTTAGTTGATTCTTACAATAATCCTGTGAAAAGTAGTATTTTATGAGGATGTTACAAAGTCATATTATCCTCATTTTACAGAGTGATATACCAAGGCTCACAGAGCTTAAGAAACATGCCCAGGATCTCAAAGTGTTTTAGTAAGTTGTTTACTTACGGTTCAGCTCCATACTGTCTAATTCAAAAACTCCTATCCTCTGACCTGAAAGCTCCCATCGAAGTGATGGCAATGTGTTGACGGATGCCACAGACGAGCAGTGGTTTAGCAGGTCCGTGGAGCCCGTTACCCGGGAGGGCCTGCTGCCCACACTCTCAGCAGCAGACAGCGGAGTGTCCGCCGCTCGTGTGCAGTGGGCCAGGTACAGGACAGACAGAAAATGCGCTGTGGAGTAGGTGTGATTGGCCTGAGGTCTTTTTTCCAGAAGGAAATACAAATTTAATTTCTGTTCTTTTTAACATAGATGATTTCACTTTACTATGAAACTTTATTAATAATTTTGTTTTACTGTAACCTCTCTTGTATTGGCATTATTCATTGAGAAAATAGTATTAAATTTCAGGATTTTGTAACTTCATTCAAACTCTTCCTCAAAGGATTCCCCACTACTGTTGATGATGGAGATGTATGAACTCTGTATGTTCTTCAAGAATTATAAGGAGGCTGAAGCTAAACTTGTGGAGTTCCAGCAGAGCCTTGAAACTGTAAGTTGGAATTACAGTGATCTTTCTCGCTGATCTGAAATTGACTGAAGTGGCCTCTTGTCTGCGCAGAGGCGGGACGTGACAACAGTTGAAGAGCTGTTAACGTGGCATGATTCAAACAGAATCGTCTGCGCCGCTTCAGAGATGGAGAGGCAGGACGGGAGCTGCAGTGACCTTGCTTATAGCACATCAGTTGCCATGCATGACAGGGAGGTTTCATCCAGTGTGCTTAATGACCTCTGATCGGTGTCCTGATGCTGTAGCCAGCCTCAGGGGAAGAGGAATTAATGGTGTCTGCTATGGATGCTGCAGAGGAGTGTGGTGGTTACATGGGCCATGTTTTGCCAATCCAGAATAACTCCCAACAGCTTAGAGTGTGAAAGGGGTTTAATACTGCTTTTGTTCACTATGTCAGAAAATAATGGCTTTTTCCATCAATGCTCGTGGTTTCTGTCCAAATGATGCTGAACCTTACGGTTAATTTCAGGCTTTACCTATTCAGGTACTTGTTTTGGGCCTGTTTAGCATGTGGAACTGAGTAACCCTATGGAAAAAAGAGGAACTTACGAAAAAAGGAAAAGAAATACGCCTTAGTCCTGCTTGCAGTTTCAGCACTTTTGCCCTCTATCCTAAAAGAGTTCTATAATAAATGAGACAAAACCATATACTGATTTTACCCAACAAATATATCACAATGGAATCTTAGTATAAGATTTTCCTCTCAATCACATTCATCTTAACTATAGTGAAACTTTTTAAAAGTTTTATTATTTGAAAATATTGAATCAGTTATTCAAATACCCCTGAGGTTCCTAAATTATAGAAAATAGAGACTTTCATTTCCTTGGTCTGTCACTCTCCATGACAGGAGCCTTACCCAGGTAACTTTTCTTTTTTTTTAATTATTTTTTTTAAATTGTGATAAAATGTAGATAACATTTTTCATTTTAACTAATTTTAAGTGTATAGTTCAGTGGCATTAACTACATTCACATTATTGTACAACCATCACCACAACCATCCATCTCTTGTGAAAACTGAAATTTTATAGCCATTAAACAAGAATTCCTCAAGCTCCCCTACCACTAGCCCCTGTCAATCACCATTCTACTTTCTGTTTGTATGATTTTGACTAAGTCTCTCATGGTGGTGGAATCATACAGTACTTTTCTTCTTGTAACTTGCTTATTTCACTAAACATAATATCCTCAAGATTCATCTATGTTGTAACATGTGTCAGAATGTCCTTCCTTTCCAGTGCTAAATAATATTCCATTGTATTTATATACCAATCTATTCACCTATCAGGAGACATTTGGGTAACTTCTATGTTTAAGCTATTGCAAATAATACTGCCATGAACGTGATATACAAATATCTTGAGACTTTGCTTTCAATTTGTTTGGGTATCTACCTAGAAGTGTAATTGCTGGATGATAATGGTAATTCTATTTTTTAATATTTTGAGAAACTGCCCTACTGTTTTCAGCAGGAGCTGTACTGTGGGCACCAACAGTACACAGGCTTCCAGTTTTCCACATCCTCTTAAACACTTGTTGACTTATGTTTTTTCGATAGTCGTCATCATAATTGGTTTAAGAATGGTATCTCCTTGTATTTTTGATTTGCATTTCCCTAATGATTAGTGATGCTGAACATCTTTTCATGTGCTCATTGGCCACTTATATATCTTCTTGGGAGAAACATCTGTTCAAGTCCTTTGCCCATTTTTTAATTCAGTTGTGTTTTGGTTGTTGAGTTGTAGGAATTCTCTATATATTCTGATATTAATCCCATATCATACATATGATTTGCAAATATTTTCTCCCTTTCTTTGGGTAGACTTTTTACTCTGTTGACAGTGTCTTTTGGTGCACAAAATTGCTTAAATTTTCATGAAGTCCAGTTTGCATGTTTTTTCTTTTGCTACCTGTGCATGTGGTATCCTAGCGAAGAAATTCTTGCCAAATCTAGTGTTGTGATGCTCTTATGTTTTCTTCTAAGAGTTATAATTTTTTAGATGTTACATATTTAGGTAGGTCCTTGGTCCATTTTGAGTTAATTTTTGTGTATGTTGTTAGGTAAGGGTCCAACTTCATTGTTTTGCTTGTGGATATCCAGCTTTCCCAACACCTTTTGTTGAAAAGACCGTTCTTTCCTCATTAAATGGTCTTGGCACCCTTGTCAAATATAATTGGACCGTGTATGTGAGGGCTTATTTCTGGACTTTCTATTCTAAATCATTGGCCTATATGTCTTGTCTGTGGCTATTTTGATTAGTATAGTAGTTTTGTAGTACGTTTTGAAATCAGGAAGAGTGCTCTAGTTTCTTTAAAGTTTTTTTTTCATGATTGTTTTGACTATTCAGGGTCCCTTGAGATTCCGTATGATTTTAGAATTTTCTGTTAAAAAAATGTCATGGGGATCTTGATAGGAATTACATAGAATTTGTAGATTTGGGGGATAGTAATGATATTTTAACTATAGTAGATCTTGAATTCATAACCATAGAATGTATTTCCACTTATTTATGTCTTTAGTTACTTTGAGTGGTGTTTGTAGTTTTCATTGTACAGACCTTTTACCTCATTGGTTGAGTTTAATTCCTGAGAACTTCTTTCTTTATTTCTGTCTGTGCCATGTGGCATGTGGGATCTTCGTTCCCTGACACGGGATTGGACCCACACCCTCTACAGTGGAAATCTTAACCACTGGACCAGAAGGAAAGTCCTATTTTTGATGCTATTGGAAATGGAAACATTTTATAATTTCCTTTTTAGATTGCTCATTATTTGTATATAGAAATGCAGGTGATTTTTTTGTGTTGACTTTGTATCCTGCAACTTTGCTCATTTACTGTTAAGTTTTATGGTAGAATCTTTAGGATTTTCTATGTAAGATCATACCTGTAAACAGAGATAGTTTTATTTCTTCTTGTATGCCTTTTATTTCCTTTTCTTGTCTAAACACTGTGGCTAGAACTTACTGAAACGTGTTGAACAGAAGTGGTGAAAGCAGGCATCCTTGTCTTGTTCCTGATCTTAGAGGAACGCTTTCAGTCTTGCCCCACTGAGTATGGTGTTTGTTGCGGGGTTTTCATATGAGGGTTTTTTTTTTTTTTAAGTTTTATTTATGTGTTTTTGGCTGTGCTAGGTCTTTGGTGCTACATGTGAGCTTTCTCTAGTTGCGGACAGCGGGGACTGCTGCCTAGCTGTGGTGTGTGAGCTTCTCATTGCAGGGGCTTCTCCTCGCAGAGGACAGGCTCTGGGGCGCACGGGCTTCAATAGTTGCAGCACATGGATTGGTAGTTGCGGCGCACAGGCTTGGCTGCTCCATGGCATGTGGGGTCTTCCTGGGCCAGGGATTGGACCTGTGTCTCTTGGCTTTGGCAAGCAGATTCTCAACCACTGGACCACCAGGTAAGCCCTCGCGTGAGGTTTTTATTATATGGAGGTAGTTTCCATCTGTGCCTAGTTTGTTGAGTGTTTTCTTATCATGCAGTGGTGTTTAATTTTGTCAGATGCCTTTTCTGCATCAATTGAGATGATCATGTGGTTTTTTCCCCTTCTTTCTGTTGAAAACTGTGATGTGTACATTGAATTTTATATGTTGAACCATTCTTGCATTCCAGAAATAAATTCCATTTGGCTGTAAGTATGCAGTCCTTTTAATATGCTGCTGAATTCATTTTGCCAGGCTTGTATTCAGGATTTTTGCATCAGTGTTTATAAGGGAAATTATAGTTTTCTTTTAGTGTCTTTATCTGTCTTTGGTATCAAGTTTATGCTGGTCTCATAGAATAAGTTGAGGAGTGTTTCTCTAGTTTTTTGGAAAAGTTTGAGGAGGATTGGTATCAGTTCTTCTTTAAATGTTTGGTAGAATTCACCAGTAAACCCATCACGTCCATGACTTTTCTTTGTTAGAAATTGGTTTTGGTTGGGAGTTTTTTGACTACTGATTAAATCTCCTTACTAGGAGATTTGGTCAGATTATCTAATTCTTTGTGATTTAGTCTTGGTAGGTCTTGTGTTTCTAGGAATTTGTCCATTTCATCTCAGTTATCCAGTTTTTTGCCGTACAATTGTTCATAGTACTCTCTTATAATTCTTTCTGTAGAATAGGTAGTAATGTCCCCACTTTCATTGCTGATTTGGTAATTTGAGTCTTCTTTCTTTAAAAGTTATTTAATTTCCATAATTTTGTGAGTGTTTCAGTTTTCCTTCTGTTACTGACTTATAACACCATCCCATTGTTGTCAGAGAAGATAGTTCATATGATATCTGTTTTTTAAAATCTATTGAGACTTAATTACAGCTTAACATATGTTCTCTCCTGAAAAATAGGCCCTGTGGACTTGAGAAGAATGTGTTTTTATTGTTGTTGGATAGAGTATTCTGTGTGTGTCTGTTAGATCTAGTCGGTTTTATGTGCAGTCCTCTGTTTCCTTACTTGTCTCCTGCCAGGTTGTTCTATTCATTATTGTAAGCAGAGTACAGGCATGCCTTGGAGATATTGCAGGTTGAGTTCCAGACAACAGCAGTAAAGTGAATATAGGAAAGTGAGTCACACAGATATTTTTATTTTCTTGTGCATATAAAAGTTAAGTGTGCAGTGGTATTATGTCTGTATTGGGAAGATCCCTGGAGAAAGGGAATGGGAGCTAACCCACTCCAGCATTCCTGCCTGGAGAATCCCATGGACAGAGGAGCCTGGCGGGCTACAGTCCACGGGGTCACACAGAGTTGGACATGACTGAGAGACTAACACTTTCACTACCGTTTCATATATATTTACAGATCTTAATTTAAAAACTGTATTGCTAAAAAATTCTAACCATTATCTGAGCTTTCAGTGAGTGATAATCCTTTTGTAATAGTAATATCAAAGATCACAGATCACTATAACAAATATTATAATAATTAAAAAGTTTGAAATATTGTGAGAATTACCAAAATGTTACTGAGATTTAAAAGTAAGCTAGTGATTTTGGAAAAATGACACTGATAGACTTGCTCAGCTTGGAGTTGCCATAAACCTTCAATTTGTAAAAAATGCAATATCTGCAAAGCCCTGTAAAGCCCGGCACAATAAATGAAGTCTCCCACTGTTATTGCAGGACCGTCTGTTTCTCCCTTCCGTTCAGTCAGTTTTTGCTTCATGTATTTTGATGGTCTGTTCTCGGATGTGTAAATGTTTGTAGTTGTTGTTTTTCTTGCTGTACTGAATGGCTTGTAAGTGTACATTGTCCTTTTTTGGTTCTTTTAACCTTTTTAACTTAAGGTCTGTTTTGTCTGAAACTAGTTCAGCCACCTCTGCTTTCTCATGGTTGTTTACTATTTACACAGAATGCCTTTTTCCATCTTTTCGCTTTCAGCCTGTGTCTTTGGATCTCAGGTTAGTCTCTTGTAGACAACATAAGTTGGATTACATGCATTTATCCATTCTGCCAATCTCTGTCTTAATTGGAGAGTTTAATCTGTTTACACGTGAAGTAATTACTGATGATGAAGGACTTCTCTTTCTGCGCTATTTGTTCTCTGCATACCTCACAGCTTCTGTGTCCCTCACCTCTTGCATTACTGTCCTTTTTTGTGTTTAGTTGATGACTTTGTGTAGTAAAATGTGTAAATTTCTTTCTCATTTCAGTTTGTGTCTGTTCTGTAGCTGTTTTCTTAGTTGTTTCCATGGGGGGTCACACTTAACATCCCAAAGTTACACCACTTTAACTTGAATTTTATAGCAGACAGGACCTGCTACTTCACAGCGGCTGACCCCACTCCTGTCGGCTGTTGATGTCACAGAACTCCATCTTATACATATGTGCCTGGAAATATAACCTAGTGTTTCTTTTCAACGCATTAGTCTCTTAAATTGTAAAGAAAACAAGATTTGGAGTTACAGGTCAAAGTTACAGTAATACTAGCTTAAACTGATAGCTGTTCTTTTTTCTTTAAATCTATTGGTCTCTCAAACTATATAGAAAACAAAAAGCTATTGCTGCAATAATACTGGCTTTTATAATTGGCCATTTATTTACTTTTATTGAGCTCTTTGTTTCTCCACATGGCTTTGAGGTACTATCTAGTGTCCTTTTATTTTACCTTGAGCACTTTCTGCAATGCAGGCCTATTAGTCCCAGATTTCCCAGCTTTTGTTTATCTGAGAATAGTAATTTCTCCATCACTTCTGAAGGGGAGTTTTGCCAGATACCATATTCTTTTTTCTTTTTTTTTCTGTAAGTAAGACATGCAGTGTATTTTTTTAAATTGATTTATTAATTTATTGTGTGTTGGTTTCTGCCATACATCTACATCAAGCAGCCATAGGTTCAATTCCCCAGCCAGGGGTTGGACCCATGTCCCCTGCAATGGAAGTGTAGAATCTTAACCACTGGACTGTCTGTTTACTGTCCTAATCTTTAATATCTGGCTCCCAAGGGAAAAAGCAAAAAAGAAGAAGGGGATGAAAAGGGCACCAACCTTTTTTTATTTATTTTTTAATAGTGTAGCTATTTTATTTTTTCCCAATTATTTTTATTAGTTGGAAATTACTTTACAATATTTTAGTGGTTTTTGCCATACATTGACATGAATCAGCCGTGGATTTACATGTGTTCCCCATCCTGAACCCCCCTCCCACCTCCCTCCCCATTTCATCCCTCTGGGTCTTCCCAGTGCACCAGCCCTGAGCACTTGTCTCATGCATCCAACCTGGGCTGGTGATCTGTTTCACACTTGATAATATACATGTTTCGATGCTGTTCTCTCAGATCATCCCACCCTCGCCTTCTCCCATAGAGTTCAAAAGTCTGTTCTATACATCTGTGTCTCTTTTTCTGTCTTGCATATAGGGTTATCATTACCATCTTTCTAAATTCCATATATATTCTTTAGTATACTGTATTGGTGTTTTTCTTTCTGGCTTACTTCACTCTGTATAATGGGCTCCAGTTTCATCCATCTCATTAGAACTGATTCAAATGAATTCTTTTTAATGGCTGAGTAATATTCCATGGTGTATATGTACCACAGCTTCCTTATCCATTCGTCTGCTGATGGGCATCTAGGTTGCTTCCATGTCCTGGCTATTATAAACAGTGCTGCGATGAACATTGGGGTGGACGTGTCTCTCTCATATCTGGTTTCCTCGGTGTGTATGCCCAGAAGTGGTATTGCTGGGTCATATGGCAGTTCTATTTCCAGCTTTCTAAGGAATCTCCACACTGTTCTCCATAGTGGCTGTACTAGTTTGCATTCCCACCAACAGTGTAAGAGGGTGCCCTTTTCTCCACATCCTCTCCAGCATTTATTGCTTGTAGACTTTTGGATAGCAGCCATTCTGACTGGCGTGTAATGGTTCCTCATTGAGGTTTTGATTTGCATTTCTCTGATAGTGAGTGATGTTGAGCATCTTTTCATGTGTTTGTTAGCCATCTGTATGTCTTTGGAGAAATGTCTGTTTAGATCTTTGGCCCATTTTTTTGATTGGGTCATTTATTTTTCTGGAATTGAGCTGCAGGAGTTGCTTGTATATTTTTGAGATTAATCCTTTGTCTGTTGCTTCATTTGCTATTATTTTCTCCCATTCTGAAGCCTGTCTTTTCACCTTGCTTATAGTTTCCTTTGTTGAGGGCGCCAACCTTTTAAATCCCCTGGAAGTCACTTCGGTTGAAGGGAGTAGAGCTTGCAGCAATCAGTTCAGTTCAGTCACTCAGTCGTGTCCGACTCTTTGCGACCCCATGAACCGAAGCACGCCAGGCCTCCCTGTCCATCACCAGCTCCCGGAGTTTACCCAAACCCACGTCCATTGAGTCGGTGATGCCACCCAACCATCTCGTCCTCTGTCGTCCCCTTCTCCTCCTGCCCTCAATCTTTCTCAGCATCAGGGTCTTTTCAAATGAGTCAGCTTTTCTCATCAGGTGGCCAAAGTATTGAAGTTTCAGCATCAACATCAGTCCTTCCAATGAACACCCAGGACTGATCTCCTGTAGGATGGACTGGTTGAATTTCCCTGCAGTCCAGGGAACTCTCAAGAATCTTCTCCAACACCACAGTTCAAAAGCATCAATTGTATTAAAAAAAAAAAAAAAGCATCAATTCTTCAGCGCTCAGCTTTCTTTATAGTCCAACTCTCACATCCATACATGACTACTGGAAAAACCATAGCCTTGACTAGACAGACCTTTGTTGAGAAAGCAATGTCTCTGCTTTTCAATATGCTGTCTAGGTTGGTCATAACTTTCCTTCCAAGGAGTAAGTGTCTTTTAATTTCATGGCTGCAGTCACCATCTGCAGTGATTTTGGAGCCCAGAAAAATAAAGTCAGCCACTGTTGCCACTGTTTCCCCTGTTTCCCCATCTATTTGCCATGAAGTGATGGGACCAGATGCCATGATCTTAGTTTTCTGAATGTTGAGCTTTAAGCCAACTTTTTCACTCTCCTCTTTCACTTTCATCAAGAGACTCTTTAATTCTTCTTCACTTTCTGCCATAAGGGTGGTGTCATCTGCGTGTCTGAGGTTATTGATATTTCTCCCAGCAATCTTGATTCCAGCTTGTGCTTCCTCCAGCCCAGCGTTTCTCATAATGTACTCTGCATATAAGTTAAATAAGCAGGGTGACAATATACAACCTTGACATGTGCCTTTTCCTATTTGGAACCACTCTGCTTGCAACAATAGGGGAGGTGAAATACCAATGTCTGCCTGCCTCTTTATTTGCACTGTGATCAGAAGCAGGAAACAGAGCTCCGATATTTGAAAGACCCAAGGTTCTTTATGCCACCCCTGCTGTCTCCTCGACACAAGGTGCGTGTAAGCTGTTCCAGGGATATGTGCAAGCTGCCTTCCGGGTGGCTAGGAGTGAGAAATAGATAGCTGCCACTGTGCTAAGGACTGAAACGGACCAAAATTATCCTCAATTTATGTTGTAAGTTTTCCTCTGGAAGTTGTAAGGCTTTAGCAGACTCCAGAGTTCCAAAAGAGTTCCATGTTGCACAGATTCTGCCAGGTAATTGTCATCTAGGTGAAGAGACAGAATTCTGGTGTTTTAAATCTGCTGTTCTATACACACACATATACAATTTTTTAAAAAGGAATTTATTTTTTAGAGCAGTTTTGGCTCACAACAAAATTGAAAGGAATGTACAGAGATTTCCCATGTACCTCCTGCTCCCACACATGCGTGGCCTCCCCCGTTATCTGTACCACTCGCCAGAATGATTTGTGTGTTACTAGGGATAAACCTACATTGACACATCGTAGTCACCCCAGTCCATAGTTTACCTTAGGGTTCACTCTTGGTGTACATTCTTTGGGTATATATTTGGACGAATGCATAATGACTTAAATCCATTATTAGAATGTTGAACAGCGTGTTTTCACTGTGCTAAAAATCCTCTGTGCTACCTATTCATCCTTCCCTACCCCAGTCATTGGTAACCACTGTTGGCTTTTACTGTCTGCACAGTTTTGCCTGTTCCAGAATACGGTAAATTGTAGTCATACAGAATGTAGACTTTTTAGATTGCCTTCTTTCATTTAGTAACATACATTTAAGTTTCTTTTGTGTATTTTTCATGGCTTGATAGATCATTTCTTTTTAGTGTAGAGTAATAACACGTTGTCTGGATATACCAGTCCGTTCACCCACTGCAGGACATCTTGGTTGCTTCCAAGTTTTAGCAATTATGAAGCCAAAGAAGCTGCTCTAGACATCCAGGTTTGTGTGTGGATGTAAGTTTTCAGCTCATTTGGGAGAGTAGTAAGGAACACTCGGTCATGTGCTGAGAGTGTGTTTAGTTTTGGGAGAGGCCGCCAAACTCTTCCAAAACAGCTGGACTGCTTTGCGTTCCCACCAGCAGGGAAAGGGAGCTCCTGGGTCTCCATGTCCTTGCTAGCCTCTGGTGTTGTCGGAGCACCAGACCTTGGCCTTGCTAACGGGCGTGTTGTGGTATCTCCTTGTCGTCTCAGTTTGCGTTTCCCTGATGATATATGGTACGGATCCTCTCATATACTTGCTTATTAGCCATTTGTGTATGTTTTTTGGTCAGGTGTCTATTAAGGTCTTGAGCCTATTTTTTTTTAATAGTGTTGTTTATTTTCTAACTGTTTAGTTTTAAGAGTTCTTTGTGTATTTTGGGTAACAGTACCTTAAAATCAATTGTGTATTTTGCAGATGTTTTTCCCAGGCTGTGGTTTGTCATCTGATTCTCTTGACACTGTCTTTTGTAGGGCAGAGGTTTGTAATTTTACTGAAGTCCAGCTGATCAGTTATTCCTTTCATGGATTCTTTCTTCGATATTTTGTCTTAAAAAGGCATCACCACACGCAAGGTCATCTAAGTTTCCTCCCATGGTGACTCCTGGGAGTTTTCTAGCTTTGTGTTTTGCCCTCCGGTCCTGCAGGCACACTCTTCCTCGTGCCTGTCTGCTGCTGCCTCGGCCCCTGCCAGGGCTGAGCGCCTCAGCTCTTTACCTCCATATGTTTCATCCTTTAACCAGTTCCATCATCTGTCTGCTGTAGACCCTCTTAGAGCAGTAGAGGTAGGGAATCAAGGAAATAAAGACTAAGAACTAATACTCTGTTTCAGACCTAGTGTAGCTGCTTCTTGGGGTCATCTTCCTATTAACATTTGTAGCATTTGATTGAAATGACAAAAATTCAGGCTTACTAACTGAGATTCTTCTGTAATGATAGGATAAACTATAAGCACACCAGTACAGCCAGCTCAGAAATGTTAACTAAGCAAGTCTCTTTAAGAGGTCTTCACATGTGAATTTCAAATCTTCTGGACTCCAAGGCAGGCTTAGACCCTCTCTGAAGAAGCTGCCAAGTGAAGCATGTCTGGTGAATTTCACAGTCACTGGCAGGGCTGTAAGTTTGGCAGTCACTATCTTGGGGGTGTTTGCATTGCTTCACTCCATTCAATCTTTCGGTCTCTCTCCCTTTTTTAACTTTCACACACACAGCTCTCTATACCAGAATTTCCCACAAAAAAGACAAACTGCAAAGCTGGCAAAGAGGGCTTATATTTGCTTTACCAATTACTGCTGCCTGGGAAGGACCTGAAGGCAGCATCCTCCTTTGTGATGGGCGATGCCTTTGATGGGACCTTGACTTTCTTAGACATTCCTGTTTTGGAGATTTTGATTTGCTGTTCCTGTGAAACCACTTTCCCTACCCCTCTTTTCTTTTTCATAGCTTGAGACAGCAGCCACAAGGGTCCCCGCTGCCATCCCTGCCCCATGGCTGAAGGAGCACGTGTGTTTTCTTTTGAAGCTCATGCTGCAGCAGTGTAGCACCCAGTATGAGCTGGGGAGGCTATTAGAGCTGTTTGTTGGAATAGAACATCTCTTCTCTGATGGTAAGACAGACCTTACATTTAAGTTGCTGCTAGGAAGTTAGCATAATCTTGAACATAGTTTAGAGGAGCATTCAGGAAATTAAAATGCATGTGATATAAAACATTACAGGTCAGAACGTGATGTGAAGAAGAGGTGACAGGAAACTTCAACCAAGGTTAAAGCATTTAAAACAGCACAACAGGGTAGAACGCAACTAATACAACTATCTGCTAATTCTAAGCAAATAGCCAAGTTTCCCCTGGCTGACGTCTCTACTGCCCTGTCACTGTTACTCTTTTCTTTGACAAGTGACCTTAACATGTCATCATTGCTCAAGGTCACAAACTTGTTTCAGGAATGCCTTAACTCATTTTGAAGGTTTTAAGAGACATTGTGCTGATTTTTTGCAGGTTCCTCTAGACATTGGCAGTCTCTAAGCTTATTGCTGATTGAATGAAACTAGTGTTCCCTTATTTTCTTTTCTACTTTTTGAGAATTTCAAGTTTTTGTTGAGTGGTAATGTTACTGTTTTACACTAGATTGCTAGTATTTTTCACTCCCAGGGTTATTTTATCACATTTAAACTCACAGATGTTCAGCTGGGAGCTCACATTTGCACAGACCAGTGACAGAATACCTGAGCTTCATGCCAGTCTTGCAGGCTGTGCAAGCTTGAAGGACAGAGGGGGTGTTTCCAACATGTATTACATATGAGCTACTTGTCCGTCACTGTGCAGGCCAAACCGTGGGTGCTTTGAGGGTATTGTCACTGGTCTGTATAGTAACTTTAATTTCCTGTTTTCTTGCCCAAGGGCCCTATCTTAAAAGATTACAAAGACTGTCTGCATCGTTAACCATTACTATAATGTCTTATTCACATAATTACATTGTTTTTATATAATATTTCTATGTGTATACCATGTATGTGTTTTGAGAAAAATACGTTTTTTTTTAACTTAGATTTTATATTATGCCAGCATGCCCATGCTGGTGGTTAAAACACAAGGCGTCTCTGTCCCTGGAATTAGCTACATCCGAGCACAGCCCAGCAGGCAGCAGGGGGAGCAGGCCCTGTGGAGCGGTGTGCATGCCGCTCCTTTATCACCGGGCAGACGGAGGCTCTGTGTGACTCTGTCTGAGAGTAGGCACAAACCGAACCACATACATTATTGGCAGAGAATTCCTAGTGTTACTCAGGATAAGAATTTCTAGGGCAGATAAATATTGTACCATTTCACTTACATGTGGAATCTAAAGAGTGAACGAACAAGCAGAACAAAACAGAAACAGACTCACGGGCACCAAGAACAGACTGGTAGTTGCCGGAGGGAGGAGGGTGAGGGGATGGGCCAGGTGAGAAGAGAATTGAGAGGCACACACTCCCAGTTACAAAGCAAATGAGCCATAGGAGGCACTGGACAGCCTGGGGAGTGTAGTCAGTAAAAGTGTAATACCTTTGTGTGGTGGCAGATAGTTACTGGATGCATCGTGGTTATTATTTTGTAATGTTCAGAGATGTCAGGGGCTTCCCTGGTGACTCACTGCCAACGCAGGAGACATGCGTTCGCTCCCTGATCCAGGAAGACCCCACATGCTGCAGAGCAGCTCAGCCCATGCACCGCGACTGTTGAGCCTGTGCTCCAGAGCCCGCGTGTCACAGTTTCTGAAGCCCGCACACCCTAAAGCATCCACTCATGTAAGAGAGAAGCCACCTCAGGGGAAGCCTGCACCCCGCAACCAAGGAAGACCCTGCTTTGCCACAACTAGAGAAGAGCCCATGTGGCAGCAGAGAGACGGTGTAGCCAAAAATAACTTTAACTAAATAAATTTTAAAATTTAAGTAATAAAAGCTCAAAAAAATATCGAATCACTATGTTGTACACCTGAAACTGATGTAATATTGTAAGTCAGTTATAGTTGGATTAAAATTTCCTGGGGACATCAGGGAGTGCCTAGCTGGGTCTCCTTGGGTTGCGTTAGAGAGACGTCCGGGAGAGCACGCAGCGCTCCGTTCTGAATGCAGGGGAGCCACATTAGAGTTCTGGCTGTTGACTAGCTGTCCTGCAGGTTCTCTATGTTGATCCACATGATACTTGGCGTAAATGAATGAGTGAACAATCATGAAAAGAAATTTAAGGTAAGAAAATCTGGAAAAAGATGGAGCTAACCTCAACGGCCAAACCTTCCCAAGGTTAACTGAGTTGCTACTACATAGGAGGCCAGCTTCCGCCTGGTATATAGAGCCAGATTCATAGATGGAATCCACATGCTAATCTCTAATAGCTCCTACTGTATGGGAGCTGCCTTTGGCTTGCTCTGCCAGCCAAGCAGAATAGAAGAAGAGGCGGTTGTTTTCCCTTTAAACACATTACTAGGTTAAAATACACATTCTCACCTCATATTTAGTTGCTCTTGAAATGGCCATATCAGTATTTTGCTTCTATTTTTTAATATTTCATTTTATTTTAATGCTTATATCTGCTTCTGTTTGGCACAGGTCCAGATGTGAAGAAGCTGTGTGTCCTAAGTCAGATTTTGAAGGATACCTCCATAGCCATTAATCGTGCAATTATTACTAGCTACAGCCTTGAGAATTTTCAGCATGAATGTAGGTCAGTTTTGGAAAAACTGGAGACAGACGGACACTTTGCTTTGGCCAGGAGGGTAGCAGAACTAGCTGAGCTACCTGTGGACGACTTGGTAATTGAAGAGGTATCATTAAGTCTTTGAAGTTATTTAAAAACTGAGCTTTTTGAACCAGCATTATTTGGAGAATTCAGTGAGATATGTGACTTACCAGGGATGATACTTTTTCACTCTTGACACACAGATTACTTTCAGAAATGGATGAGCGTGCAATGCCCATTTTTGAGGAATGTTTGCTTTAAAATAAAGTTAGCTTACAGGACATGCTTCAACTATATTGAATAGAATTAAATATAGCATGGCTTCCTCTTGAACTTCATTCAATTAGATAAATTTAGAATTGTTTTTCATACTTTTAACATTACAGATAAAATTTCCAGGATCATCTGTAGCCAAGTCCCATGTTCTCTAGTTTGATTTGGATTCTTACAAGTATGGTTTACTTAGGGAGCATTAACATTTGTGATACTTCTTTATCTAGGAAAAGCTAAGAATTGCTTTGCTCAATTTCACAGATTACACAGGAAATGCAGACCTTAAAGCACATTGACCAGTGGTCCCTGAAACAAGCACGAATTGACTTCTGGAAAAAATGTCATGAGAATTTTAAGAAAAATTCCATTTCCAGCAGAGCAGCAGCTTCTTTTTTCTCAGCCCAGGCCCTGTGGGCAGGCGAGCGCCCCGCTGCAGGGGGCCCCAGCAGCACCGAGGAGCGCCACCTGCTGCTCTCGCTGGCAGGGCACTGGCTCGCCCGGGAGGACCCGGTGCCTCTGGAGGAGCTGGAGGACCTGGAGAAGCAGATCTGGCTCTGTCGTGTCGCCCAGCACACCCTCGGGGGGAGCCAGGAGGAAGGAGAGCCCAGAGGGCCTCAGCAGCTCTCAGCTGGAGGCGAACTTTCCTTTGATGGCTTAGCCAGTGAGTTTTCATTCTCTAACTTGGCTGTTCTGAACACATCAAAATACTTAGAACTTGATGGCCTTCCGTCCAGAGACATTTGTGACAATAAACTGAACTGGAAGGAGCAGGCGTCCCTAAACTGTTTGATCGGGCGCCTGCTGGATGACGGCCGTGTGCACGAAGCAAGCCGAGCGTGCCGGTATTTTCGTTTCTATAACCAAGATGTCACCTTGGTGTTGCACTGCCGAGCGCTGGCTTCGGGGGAGGCTGGTGTGGACGACCTGCACCCAGAGATCCTCGCGCTCTTACGAAGTGCTGAGCTTCCTGAGGAGGAAGAGCAGGCTGGCATCCCCCTGAGGAGAGTCCAGAGCAGTAAGTGAAGGTCACGCTGCTGACTCCTGTGAGGTGCCGTTTGGCATTCTCTCCAGGTAGAAAGAGTCTTTTGACATACCAGTTACACTAACTTAAGGGTAATCCATAAACTGGGTAATTAACTAGTCAATGAAGTAGAAACACCTGTACTTTAACTAGCTATGTAGCAAGATTAGAGGGAATCTATCTGACTTAAAATTAATTCACTGAAATTTACTCTGTGTAAATAATCATGTTTCCAATTGTACATGATCACATTTAGAATTATGGTTGATTTTTTACATTAAGCTTAAATTCTGTGATCTTGCTAAACTCACTTATCCTAAGAGTTTTCTTGTAGATTCCTTGGGATTTTCTATGGAGACAGTCATATCAGCAAATAGAGGTGGTTCTGTTTCCTTCTTTCCAGTCTCTTTACCTTATTAATTCTTCTTGACTTATTATACTAGCAAGGACTTCCATCACATCCTTGCCTTGTTACTGGTCTTAGGGAGGAGGCATTTAGCCTTTCATCATTAAGTATCAGATCAACTCTAGGATTTTTGACGTTACCTTTGTCATGTTGAGGAAGTTCTATTCCTAATTTGCTGAGAGTTTTTATCATGAATCATTGTTGAATTTTGTCTCTTTTTTCCTTCATCCATTGGTATGGTTGTGGTTTCTTCTTCTCTAGACTAGTAGTACAGTGCATGTGTGTGTGTGTGATAAGTCACTTTAGTTGTGTCCGACTCTTTGCAGCCCTAGGGACTGTAGCCCACCAGGCTCTTCTGTCCATGGGGATTCTTCAGGCAGGAATACTGGGGTGGGTGCCGTGTCCTCCTCCAGGGGATCTTCCTGACCCAGGGATTGAAACCATGTCTGCTGCATTGGCAGACAGATTCTTTCATCACTGGCACCACCTGGGAAACCCCAGTAATACAGTAGATTACATTACTTGATTTTTTAAAATACTGAACCAGCTTTTTGTATTTCTAGGAAAAACCTCACTTGGTTATAGTACATTATTATTTTTGATATATTACTGGAATCAACTTACTTTGTTGAGAATGTTTACATTTATATGCATGAAGAATATTGATCTGTACTCTTCTTTTTTATACTCTCTTTGGTTTTTGCATCAGAGTAATTCCAGTTTCGTGAGTCAGAAAGTTTCCCTCCTCTTCTGTTTTCTGGAAAATGTTGTATGGAATTGGTGTTATTTCTTCAAATGTTCAATAGAATTTAGCAGTAAAACCATCTAAACCTGGAGATTTTTGTTTTGGAAGATTTTAAACTACAAATTTAATTTATTTCGTAGTTATATCACTAGTCAGGTTATTGTTGTTGTTTTTCTTAATCTTGGGTGGGTTTTGGTAGTTTGTATTTTTTGAGGAAACCTCCTTTTCTTGCCTTTGGGTTATTTTAACAGTTTTTAGTCTTCCATTTTAATTTGGGATTTTGACTATATGGCTTTGCATAGTTTTTTTTTTAATTGGTTGCTTTAAGGCTTGCATTAAACACTTGTCACTTTTCACAGTCTACTGAAAACCATGTTTTCTCACCTCAGCTGAAGGGTAGAAACCTTGTGGGTCCTCTCCCTTTATGTCCAAGTTGCCTTATTATGTAACGCCTACATACATTGAACATTTCATCAAACAGTGCTAAATTTTTTGTTTTCAACTGAAAAATATGTTTTAACAAACTTGAGAGTAGTTTATTATCAGTGTATTTACTCAGATATTTAGTCTTTTTTTAACCTTTTGGCCATGCCGTGTGGCGTATGGGAGCTTAGTTTCCTGACCAAGGTGAGCTCGCGCCCTTCTGCGTTGGAAGCACAGAGTCTTAACTGCTGGACTGCCCGAGAAGCTCAGATACTTGCAGTTTCTGTTGCTCCTCCTCCATTCCTGATGTTCCAAGTTTCCTTCTAGTCCCTTTTCCATCTGTTTGAGGACTTCCTTTGGTGACTTGTTAGAGTTGTCTGTTAGAAGCAGATTGTTTCAGTTTTTTTACTGCATCAGTTTTTTGTTTATCTGAGAATGTCTCTATTACACCTTCAATTCCTGAAGGCTGATTTTTTGCTGATATAGATGATATAGAACATTTATTCCTTTCTTTCCACACTTAAAAATGTTCCGCCACTTCCTTTTGACCCGCATGGTATTTGATGAATAATCTGCAGTCATTTGAATTGTTGTTCCCCTGTAGATAATGCATTTTTCTCTTGTTGCTCTCAAGATTTTTTTTTTTTTTCCTGTCTTTTCAGCAGTTTGATTTTTGGCCAGGGGGTGGTGTGGGTTATGCTGTTTGAGCTTCCTTAAGCATGTGGGTTTATCCAATTTAGGTAGTTTTCAGACATCATTTTTTAAAAATATTTTTTCGGCACCATATGCATACTGCTCTCCTCCTGGGACTCCAGTGACATGAATCTTAGAATGTTTGTGATTGTCTCAAAAGTCCCCGAGGCTTTGTTCAACTTTTTCAATTCTTCTTTCTCTGTTCATCTATCTTCATTTACACTGACTCTGGCATTTCTATTCTGTTAGTTTTCATTTCTGTGATTTTTAAATTTCAGTTCTAAAATTTCCTTTTTATTCCTTATACCTTTTGTTTCTTTGCTAAGACTTTGTTTTTCTGTTCATCTTGTGAGCATTTGTAACTGCTTGTTGGAACATTTGTAGTAGCTGTTTTAAAGTCTCTTTCACGTAATTTCAACAGTTACGTCGTTTTAGTGCTGAGTTTCAGCATTTCTTTTCTTACATGAGTTGAGCTTGTCCTGTATTTTTGTATGCTGAATAATTTTGCATTGTATCTTGGACATTTTGAGTAGTATGTTATGAGATGTTGGGTCTTGTTTAAATCCTATGAAGAATGTTGATACATGTTTAGCAGACAGTTGACCTGGTTAGGTTCAGACTACAAGTGCCAACCCACTGTCTGTGGGCTGTGGTTCCAACATCCACTTTCAGCTTCTCTGTGGTGCTATTCAGGCCCATCCTGTGCCCAGAGTAAGGCCTGGGTGGTGGTCTGTCTGTTGATTCATTCCTCAGAGTCTTTGATTGTTGGTCAGGACCAGATCCATAATGCAGAGCCCAGGAATGGATGAGCCCTAATGTTTATGAACAGCTTCATTGTGTTGAACGAATCTCTCTCCCGGGCACTTTCTGGTTGCCTGAGGCTTCCCTTTTGTGTCTTCTGGCCAAAGCTGGAGTTACCAGTTACCCCATTCTGTCATACACTTTCCTGACTGCCTGCATCTTGGGCCAGCTGACAGGATAACGCAAAAAGGAGCAGGGATTCACTCTGCCTGCTTAGGACCAGAGCACCTCTGTTTTGAAAAGAAGGTCCCTCTCTGAATTTTGGCTCTTGCCAGCTGCCGCTGCAGCCTGGCCCACCACAGCTAAGGGATTGCTTAAGAGCAGAGACCAGAGATAATGGCTCCTGGGAGTTCCCTTTCCACTCCTTGAGCCTGTTCTAGAGGATGTCTCCTGAAGTGCTCTTTCTCTCTGTGAGTCGCAGTGATGGGTTCTGGGTTTCAGGCAGCACTGCATTCAGTCTGGAGGTTACTAGCAGGGAGACAATGGCAGTGCAGGTTATCTTCAACCCACCTGCTACTGTTTATTTTTCAGAGTCTTCATAGAGCGCTCCGTGCCCTGGGTCTAGGTTTTATGTTGAGTTCAGTGGGGGAGACCTAGAAATGGAAACCCTAATGAAGGATTTTAAGCAGGGGAATAACATGGTCTGAGTTGCTTTTTTTTGTGTGTGTGTTTAAAGTGTATTTTTTAAAAAGTAATATCTTAAATGCAAAAGTATTATATTCTTAATGTAACAAATCACACAATACAGAAATGCATAAAGTAGAAAAGTAAAAGTTACTCACCTGTTCAACAACACCCCCACCAGCTTCCCCAGAATAGCGTCTTGTACTTGCCTGGTGTGCGTTGTTTTCTGTCCGTGGGCTTGCACGCGCGCGTGGACATGTGTGCTGTCAGTACACAGGGATGAGCCTCGTTCTTCTAGCGGCTGCAGAGTCCTACATGCATGTGTGTGGTTTTTTTTAACAATGATTCACCGATCCACACTTAAAATTTTTCAGTTTTATTTTTGCTATTAGGAACAGTGTCATGTAAATATTCTTCCCTACTTTTTTCCCCTAATAGGAAACCCTTTATCAAATTGAAGTTTTATTGTAGGCTAAGAGCTTTTTTTTTTTTTTTTTTTAAAAGAGAAACCAGGAATGGCTTTTACTTTTACCATGCCTTTAAGATATCTCTCCAGATGATCCTTGATTTTTGTGATCTG
Organism: Cervus canadensis; assembly: GCF_019320065.1. Lineage (NCBI taxonomy): Eukaryota > Metazoa > Chordata > Mammalia > Artiodactyla > Cervidae > Cervus > Cervus canadensis. The sequence goes on along the minus strand of NC_057391.1, from coordinate 96,578,510 downwards.
TATTTTATGATGCAAAGGACACCAGGTTTGGGAGGCTGAGCCGGGGGAGCAGGGAAGGGGCAGCAGGAGACAGGAACAGCCTCTTAGATGCAGAGGGTGAAGGCTGGACCTCAGGCGGTGACTACAGAGATGTTCTGAGATACAGTCAGGTGGACCTGTGACTGACTTGATATAAGGGGAAATTGGGAGGGAATGTGTGCAGGGGAGAGTTTGGCAAGTGTCTTTGATGGTCTCTAGTGTGTTAGGTGGCTTAGAGTCGTTTTCAGCCTATGAGACCTTCAAAGTATCCTGGGCTGGGATTTCCTGGAAGAAGGCAATGACAGAAGTGTAAGTGGGGTGTGAGCCCTGTTAGAAGCAGCCCCAGACCCAGGGCAGTGAAGGAAGCTGTGACCAGAGAGGCAGAGTCACAGGGGCCGAGGAGCGGCCTTGAAGGCCCCCCGCAGACCTGTGTTTGCTTCCAGTGTCCAGTCTGGACGGTCAGTCGTTTGTGATGCCGCCCCTCATGGATGAAGTGGTGACGAACCTGGAAACTCTGACAAGCAGGTGCCTCCACGGGAAGAACTACTGCCGGCAGGTCCTCTGCCTCTACGAGCTCGCCAAGGTGCACGCCAGCGGGGCCTCCACGGGGAGCTGCTTTGGGGGCGGGCCGGGGTGGGGGGTTGGGACGTTGCCCAGTCAGCCCGTCAGTGATGACCGTTACCTGGGAGGAGAGCTCTTGTCGGTGTGCTGGCCCCTGTAAATCCACCCCCCTGAACCATAGAGGGGAGCTCGCCACGTGGAGCAGAGCCCAAAATTTCAAATTTTAAATTAAACTTGAATGTAAAGACAGGAGCCAAAGCAGCCAGCAATTGTTTTGGCTTTGGGCGGATTGAGGGAGAAAAAGATTTGATTCTAAATGCAGTGGAAGAGTGCGAGAGAAAGCTAGCCGAGCGCTGAAAGCCCTACCTTGGACGAAGCGCAGAGACGTCTTTGGAAATTAAGGGTTTCCTGCTGCCATGGGAACAATAAAGAAGGGCTCTGCCTTTTATTTAGATTTCATGACATTTGAAAAGCTCACTGTTGGGTGAGAGAGGGTAAGTCCCCTGATGATTTCTGAAGACAAACCTTTCTCTTGCTTGGATTCAGCTCATTGGCAAAGTGATAGAAGGGACTCGAAAAACGGGTTTGCTTCTCGTAAGCTTCCTGCTCAGGGTGAGGGATCTTGAAGCTCAGAAAACGATGGTGTCTGTCCACGTCAGATTTCGGGAAGGGTGGTGTTCTTCTGGCTTTCGCCTGGCTCCTAATGACAGCGTGGATTGGCTCTGCCTTCCTCTCAGGAGTTGGGCTGTTCCTACGCAGATGTCGCTGCCCAGGATGGTGAGGCCCTGCTCCGGGCTGTCTTGGCCTCTCAGCGGCCTGATCGATGCAAGCGAGCTCAAGCCGTCATCAGCACCCAGGGCCTCAGGCCAGACACAGTGGCTGAGCTTGTGGCTGAAGAGGTGACCCGGGAGCTGCTGACGCCGTCGGAGGGAACAGGTGCCCTGCTGTCAGGCCTCCCTGGCCTTTCAGACCACACTCTCCAGCTCCCCGCATTAAGAATTCGATTTATGTTCATGTACATCTTGTATGCTGTCCTTGCAAGGTGCCAGGTTGCACTTGAAAGAGAACACACTGCATTTATTTCTTCTTTTAAAACTATTTATTTACTTGTTTATTTTTGGCCGTGTTGGGTCTTCATTGCTGCGTGCAGGCCTTTTCTAGTTGCGGAGCACGAGGTCTCCGCTCTAGCTGGGGAGCACGGGCTTCTCTTGGTGGTGGCTTTTCTCCTGTTGCGATGCGCGGGCTTCAGGGCTGCTGCACGTGGGCTCCGCAGGGGGCGCACGTGGGCTCCTGCTGGGATGCACACGCTGGCTCAGTTGCCCCTGGCGCGCGGGGTCTGCCAGGACCAGGGATCAGACTGGTGTCCGCTGCTGTGCAGGGTGGCTTCTCACCCACTGGGCGCCAGGGAGGCCCTGCGTTAACTCTCCTACTGTTGCTTCTGGTTTATTGCTTTAGGGTTATATTTAGAGTGACAGTGCCTCTCCCTGAGCTGATGACCCTGGTGTCCTGTGCGAGGGCATCTCACCTGCGGCACTGGAGGACAGCTGCCCGGGGAGCTCCCTCGGTGTGACCTCCTGGGCCCAGGCCTGCACAGTGGCCTCCTGCCCTGGGGCTCCTGTCCTCCTCTGGTCTCTCTCACGGTAAAACTAGCACCTTTCTCCACATCTTTCTATACAGGACACAAGCAGGTGTTTACCCCAGCAGAGGAAAGCCAGACATTTCTTCAGCTGACCGCTTTGTGTCAAGACCGCACCTTGGTGGGCATGAAGTTGTTGGAGAAGATTTCCTCTGTTCCCCACGGGGAGCTGTCTTGCAGTAAGTTGTCAGCCATCTTCTTAACATGTTTTGGGCCAGAGCAGGTCACTGAGAAGTCTTCTGTTTGGATCCTGTTCCTCCTCTGGATCCCTCCTCCTCCACGATTGTTTATAAGTTCTTAGTAGAAAGCCATAAGTTCATTGAAGAAAAATTAGAAAATATATATGGAAATGCAGCCCGAAATTTAAAATCACACCAAAAAGTAACCTTTTCTCATTTGGTATATTTAGCTTATTTTATTCTTACATTACCCTGCAAAATGGCTATTATTGTCCCCATTTTAGAAGAAGGAAACTGAAGCTTTAAATAAGTTGATTTATAACTTATTATGTGACATAGCTGGCATTTGAACACTGTCTGTGTGATCTCAAAGCCTGCTCACTTTCACAGTGGTGGTGTGCTCCTTCAGTAGGGTAAGTCCCTCCCATCTGTTTCCGTGCAAGTCCATAGGTTGTCATTTTTTTAAATGGCATTGTACTGTGGATACTACTTATAATTATGAATACGCTGTCATTAATATCTTTCCATGACACTGACGGTTCTACGTAATCTTTAACGGTTACACAGTGTTTCTCTTACATGTAATTTTAAAAGGTGTACCCCATTACAGGACCTGCAGATTGCTTATAGTAGCTTCTGGTACTTTAAACCCTGTGACAGACATGCTCACAGGCAGTCTGTGTGCACATCCATGATTACTTCTATAAGAAAAATTCCTGATTCAGGAGTATGCCCGTTTTTAAAGCTTTCAGTTCAGTCGCTTAGTTGTGTCCGACTCTTTGTGAACCCACGGACTGCAACACGCCAGGCCTCCCTGTCCATCACCAACTCCCGGAGTTTACTCAAACTCATGCCCATCGAGTCAGTGATGCCATCCAGCCATCTCATCCTCTGTCGTCCCCTTCTCCTGTTGCCCTCAATCTTACCCAGCATCAGGGTCTTTTCCAATGAGTCAACTCTTTGCCTGAGGTAGCCAAAGTATTGGAGTTTCAGCTTCAACATCAGTCCTTCCAATGAACATTCAGGACTGATTTCCTTTAGGATTGACTGGTTGGATCTCCTTGCAGTCCAAGGGACTCTCAAGAGTCTTCTCCAACACCACAGTTCAAAAGCATCAATTCTTCGGCGCTCAGCTTTCTTTATAGTCTAACTCTCAGATCCATACATGACCACTGGAAAAACCGTAGCCTTGACTAGATGGACCTTTGTTGGCAAAGTAATGTCTATACACATACATATACATATACATATATATATGTAAAATATATATATTGCCAAATTTACTTCAGAAAAGAAAAATGCACTGCTCCCTCATAAGCAGTGTGTGAGGATATCATTTCCTGGGACGCATTGAAAGGGAAAGTGGTAGTCACTCAGTCACATTCGACAGTTGACCACCCCATGGACTGTGGTCCACCAGGCTCCTCTGTCCACAGGGTTCTCCAGGCAAGAACACTGGAGTGGGTTGCCACTCCTTCTCCAGGGGATCTTCCCAATCCGGGAATGGAACCTGTCTCTCCTGTATCTTGGGCAGATTCTTTACGTTTGAGCCACCAGAGAATGTTTATACTCTGCAAATCTGATAGATGCAAAAAAAGGCATCTTACTGATGTTTAGTGAGCAAGTGAGATTTTAAGAGGTAAAACAGTTTTATTTTTAAAATAACCTTCTGGGAATTCCCTGGCGGACCAGTGAATTTGCTTTCCCTGCTGTAGGCACAGGTTCAGTCAAGGAATGAAGATCCTACAAGCCGTACGGCATACCCAAAAAACAAGTACAAATTCTGCATCTCCTGCTTCTCTGCTGAGAATATCTGCTGAGCACTGACTGTGTGCCAGTTACTCTAAAAACCAGGACTGTGGTGGGCAAGTCAGACAGCAGTCCTGGAGCTCACAGACCAGGGGCGTCGAGAAGGGTTTGGAGAGGAAATGCGCGCGCCAGGGCCTGGAGGACTGGAGTGAGCAGGTCTGGGGAGGCCCCGGGTACACGGGGCCCGTGCACATCGGCAGCGTGTGCGCCAAGGCTGGGAACCCCTCTTCTGGCTTCCAGCACCACAGACCCTTTTCTCTTTCCCTTTTAATGGTGTTCATAGTGGTTGTGTGTAGTAGTTTTAAATTTGTGTCATCAAATTAAAAGCCCATAGAAGGACCGAGCATCAGCTAGCACTTGATTAGGCCCTGATGCTCCACTGAGCTGCAGAGAATGCCCTCAGATCACGTTGGCAGGGACTCCATCGGTCTCTGTGCAGGAAGTGTCTCCATCTCTGGGAAGCTAGGGTTCTTTGCTCTGTTTTCGCCTTCTAGAAGCACTGTCACTGTATGGTGGACTGTCTTTGAGGAGAGTTAACCAGCCCTGTGCTGTCACTGAGAGAAAAACTGACTTCGTCCAGGGCTGTCCCAGAGCTAAACGGGTGTGGCCAGGGGCCTCAGGACGGGGGAGAGCCTTCTCCAGAAGGCCCCATCACCCTCCGGCCAGGCGCGGAGCGAGACACTGGGTAGCCAGAGTGGACAGTCTTGTCTTAACACGTGCCCACCCCACCCAGCCACAGAGCTGCTGATCCTGGCTCATCACTGCTTCACGCTGACATGCCACATGGAGGGCATCATCCGCGTCCTGCAGGCCGCCCGGCTGCTCACCGACAACCACTTGGCCCCCAGTGAGGAGTACGGGCTGGTGGTAAGTCACCCCTGACCCCTGCCCCCGTCCTGAGACCACCTTTGACAGGCAGGTGGGCTGGAGGCTGTCTCAGAGCTGATGTCCTTTAGAGGGTCTGCCCGTCTCGATATCGCTGCCTACTTGGTAGCTGGCTGGGCAGCTCAACCCTCTGCTCAGGTTTTGGTTTCTGTCAGAATCCAAAATAGCACCAAAGGGACAGAAATCAGAGAGGATCCCTGCCATGCTCCAGGCAGTCACACCCATTCACCCCAGGTGGTTAGCTTTTCCAGAGGGCTAAGGCAGCAGTCATTTTCCCTGCAAAACAAGGTTCAGACCCGCCTCGTGTGTGTGAACTGAAAGGAGCTGACCACTCAAGCTTCCCGCACTGCTGCAAATTCTGTAGGCTTGAAACTGACCCACGTGGCTGAGCAAGCCGTTGGGTGCTGTAATCAGCAGTGTGGAGAGGGAAGGGTGCCCGCCCAGGAGGATGGCCTTCAGCACGTGGTAGTCATGTTTAGACAGCAGAGGAGGGGACAGCCAGTGAGAAGCATTTCTGAATTCTCCAGGGAAGGCCCCTGTTGAGTGCATGGGATCAGGAGGGAGGAAGACAGGCAGAGGAGGAAAGGAGCGAAGCATGGCCGCCTGGCCATCAACCCTGCTTCCTGCTGGAGCCTGGTATTGGAGTGGGTTGCCACCCCTTCTCTTGAGGAGGTGGTCTGGCGCAGAGAACTCCAAAAGCAATGCTGATGCAAGCTGCCCTGTCTCTCTGCAGGTGCGTCTCCTCACTGGCATCGGAAGGTACAATGAGATGACGTACATATTTGATTTGCTGCATAAAAAGCACTACTTTGAAGTGCTCATGAGGAAGAAGCTGGACCCTGTAGGTGTACAGTGTTTTTGAGCTGCTGTTCTACTGACACTCGGGAGTCTCAGGTTTTCTCAGGAATAATCCCAATCAGGATATGGAGGGCGGGAAACTAAGGACCTCCCTCAGACATGCACCGAAACCAGGAGCTTAAGTTTCCAGAGCTGCAGCCAGGTCACGGATGTGCTGATAGATGCTGAATAATGAACAACAGGTCTCCTCACTTACTGTCCCAAGGCCTGCTTTGGCAGGGGCAAGACCCTCCCCTCCCTGGATTGACCTGCTTGGGCCCTTAAGAGTGGAGAGTTTTCACGGGACCATGAAGAAGTGTTACTAAGCTGTTCAAATGTGGGTGCCAAGCTCTGGGCCTAGAAAGCTGTGGAGCTGCTCACGATGACTCCAGGAAGGAGGCTGGGGAGCAAAGCCCTGACTCGCCAGCCTTTGGCCTCTGGGTTCCTGTCTGTCCTTAGACAAGCTGTGTGTCTGAGGCGTGTGTGTGACACCAGGCATGCACGCTGAGAGCCTGTTTCCAAGTCTTTCATTGGCTGATTCACTGTTTCTACCCATTTCGCCTCCCTGTGGGACCTCGCTGGTGGTGCAGTGGTTTAGGATGCCGCTTCCAATACAGGGGCACGGGTTTGATCCCTGATTAGGGAACTAAGATCCCGCATGCTATGTGGCAGGGCCAAAAACATTAATTAAAACTAATTAAAACCTAGGTGCGCTTTCGTTATCTGAGAACTCAGGCTAGCTGAGCAGGATTTTCTATATGTTGTGCAGGTAGGAAGTACCCTGCTTTTCTCAGTTAACAAGAAGCATTAAGAGAAGCAGAAAAACTCTCCTCAGTGTTGGGCCGGTTTCAGGACAAACCAGTCCAGTTATAAGGAAAGGAGCAAGGGATACCTTCAGGACTTTTAAAATTGTTTTTGAGGCATTTTTGTTTCTGCATTGAAGCATTCTTTTAATAACTTTGTTTCCAATTACGAAAGTAATACATATTTAAGACATTTGCTTACTTCAGCAGCACATATACTAAAAACTAGAATAGTACAGAGATTAACATGGCCCCTGCACAAGGATGACACAGAAATTTGTGAAGTATTCCACATTAAAAACAAGAACAACACTTGGGAAACAGAACATGGAAAAAGCCTTGTGTGTCTAGCTACTGTAGAGAGCTGCTAACAGTTCGGTACAGGCCCTTTCTTTGCACATGTACCCACAAGCATGTAAACATACATGTATACATGTTTACATTTCTTACTAAACTTGTGTCATGCTGTGCAAATAGGAAATAGCCTGCATTTCTCAGTTTTCAAGTCAACATTGGTTTTGATGGCTACGTTAGCCTTTTTTCTGGCCATCTGGATTGTTTCTAATTGTTTGCTATCAGATAGCCTTGTTATATCCATCTTAGCACTTTCCTCTGCTTACTTCTTGAGGGACAGAATTTAGAGTGGAATTGTGAAGACTCATGCCTTTATGCACATGGTTAAGGCTTTTCCTCTGGCAGGTCTTACCCATTCCCACTCCCAGCCAGCGGAGAGCATGTGCCTGTGGAGCATCAACATCTGTTTTCACTTGTGCCTCTCTTTTCCTTTCCCGTGGGAGTTTCTGAGGAACTTTCAGAATCAAAGGACTAGGTCAGTCCTGCCTGCTCTTTAGTGCCTGGTTGAGACCTTGGTATCCCTTTTTTTTCTGGGCAGAGTGGCACCCTGAAGACAGCCCTGCTGGACTACATCAAGCGCTGCCGCCCTGGGGACAGCGAGAAGCACAACATGATCGCGCTGTGTTTCAGCATGTGCCGGGAGATCGGCGAAAACCACGAGGCAGCTGCCTGCATCCAACTGAAACTGATCGAGTCTCAGCCCTGGGGTATGCAGAGGTCACGGCAGCACCGCCGGGGTAGTGCTGCTGGCCAGGGAAGGGTCTCAGGGCTAAGAACGGCAAGAAACCAGGAGACTAACACCCACCTCAGCTTCTTGACATTCATCCAGTGGGTCCCAGAAGGGCGGAAACGGGGTTGGAACCCTTTACCCCTCTTGTGTAGCCTGTGCGTCCAGAGGTGTCATCTGTCAGGAACCAGTGTATGCTGAGGCTGTGGACGCCCGCCAGGACATCTCAGAGGAGTGAACTAGATGGGGCAGTGAATCCCACTCTGGTGTGGAGAGGGAGTGAGCGAGCATATCTCACTTCACCCGAGTGAGACACGCCCGCCTCCCTGTGGACGCGAGCTGGGCTGTGTCTCTAGCCCACCCTGCTGCTGAGTGGGGAGAGAGTAGCCCCCTCTGGGAGCCAGACACACCCACATTTATTTGCTCTATTCCCCTACAGAGGACAGCCTCAAGAACGGGCAGCAGCTGAAGCAGCTGCTGCTGAAGGCCCTGACTCTGATGCTGGACGCAGCAGAGAGTTACGCCAAGGTAACCGTGAGTCTTACTCCAGACTGGCCTTGCGGCTTGGTGTTGCAGGAGCAATAATTTTGTTCCGTTGCTGGAGGGGCCGTAGGGGAGATGCCCCAAGTCTTCATCGGCGCCTGCCTCCACCCTCACCCCTCAGGACTCCTGCGTGCGCCAGGCCCTGCACTGCCACCGGCTCACCAAGCTGATCACGCTGCAGATTCACTTTCTGAACACTGGCCGGAACACGATGCTCATCAACCTGAGCCGCCACAGGCTGCCGGACTGCATCGCGGCCCTGCCTCGGTTCTACCAGGTGAGCGTCAAGGCCCACCGGCACCGCCGGCCTCGTCTCTCCTGGTGTCCCTGTCGTAGAGCCCAGAGGCTGAGAGGCTTCCCGAAAGGTCTCAGCTCAGCCAGCTCCCCGACTCCGCTGTCTGATCCATCCAGCTGCCTTTCCACAGTGGGACTTCTCACCAGCATGTTGTCTGGGCAGAGGCTGGAGACCAGGGAGACAACACACTCTCCCCTTCTCCATGCTGTTAAGCCTTTGCACTTCAGCAGTTGAGGTTCAGGGTAACATCGCTGCTCGTGGTCCCGTGAGCACCTCTGAGCCCAGCGTTTCCAGAATGTGCGCACTTCTGGGTATGCATAAAAAGCCAGGGCTTCGGGGAGGTCGGTTCCAGCCCTTTAACATGGAGGGATAGTTATCAGGGAATCAGCCCTTTCACTGAACAGAGCTGAGTGAGAGAGAAAAATCTTCAGCAGTTCTTTTAATCCAGTGTTAAGATTAGAAACACTGAAGGGGAAGGTATTTGGGGTGTCAGGGGAAGGGTAATATCAAACTTTTCACCAACCCTGATAGACCGCCTTTAACATCATCGGGGACGGTCACACTCGGTGAGCGTGCACAGCGTCGAGCTGTTTTCTAGACTCCTTGCCTCTAATGGTGTCCTTCTTCCCTCCATCCTTTTAAAGGCTTCTATTGTGGCAGAGGCCTATGACTTTGTTCCTGATTGGGCTGAAATTCTGTATCAACAAGTGATTCTTAAAGGAGACTTTAATTACTTGGAAGAATTTAAGCAGCAAAGGTTATTAAGACCCAGTATATTTGAAGAGATTTCAATAAAGTAAGTATTAAAATGCCTCTGCTTTGGTATCAGGCATGAGTAAGAATTTTATAGCTAAGTATAGGTATAACATGTCTAACCCCTTGGCTTGAGATGGCAAAGAGATGTCAGGAATATCCAGAAGGATAAGATCTTTTAACAGATTCATGCAGAGGAATGAGAATAGTTTGCTTACGATGCTCTGTACCTAAAATGGGAGGAGAGCTACTCAGCTGGCCTGAGGTGGCGAAAACACTAAACATCAGAATATCCCTTTGGGGCAGGAAGTTAAGGCCAGCATTAAGATACTCATTTCTCATGAAAGTTCATTGTTACCAAGCGTTGACAGTGAGGGCTATACTCGTACCCTAATACTAGTCTGATTTCCTAGACTCAAGCACCCTCTTCTCTTATAGACAGTAGTAAGTATCAGAGCTGACAGCCCTTGCCCAAGATACAGTATCTTAACCTGTACATTCTTGCTTCTCTGTTTAGATGTAAACATCATCAGCCTACAGACTTTGTTCTGAAAAACCTGAAGAAGTTACTCACTTATTGTGAAGACATCTACTTGTATTACAAGCTGGCATACGAACACAAACTTGATGTTGTCAATGTGCTTCTGAAGGACCCTCAGACCGGTTGCTGTCTAAAGGACATGCTAGCAGGTTAGGCTGGATTCAGATGACACATGAGGATGGTTACTGCCAAGAATTCTTAAGTGCCTGTTTTCTTGTACTGAAATGAGGTACTTAACAGATGTTTGTGGTCAGCCTAGAGAGAAATGCAGTGGGGAACTTTGATGTCTGATTGTAAAACACCAGGACTGACCATACCAGTCCTTTGTGAATAGTGGGTAAAAGGATGAGAAATTTTCACAAGGAAATTCCTTTTCGAAAATGATTATATGCATCTATATGATTTTTTTCTATATACCAATATCTATATATCGGTATTAAGATCAAAAGTTCCATCTTCCTCAGGATAGTTTTACTTTAGGAGATGATACAATATTTAGTAAAGAATAGCTGTGCCTGCAGATTCCAGTTTCAAAGGAATTTAATATTATTTACACAGTTGAGGAACAGATGATACATTTCCATTTGTTAGAAACTGATCTCTATAATAAAATAGATTTTAAATTCAGTGTATGTCATCATTAATGCTAAGGAAACCTTAGCCCTTGGCTGCCTTAAAGGAAGCGTCTTTGTTGGCTGTATTATTGCTGTAGGGTCACTGCGTTCTGTAAATGCCTCAAATCATTTGGTGGTCCTGTCTCCACCAGGTGGTTACAGAGCTCTGACTGAGGCTCCTACTCCTATGTAAGAGAAATTTAAAATACTTGCTCTGTCCCTATTTTTGATTCCGTGGCAGTTTCCAACAAAGACTCTAACCACAGATTTGGTTAAATTGATTACTATAATATATATAATAGAGAAGATCACCCACTCTCTGCATACAGCCATCACCTGAGTTATATAAGCTCAGTTACTCCAAATAAATACTTCTGGGTATTTAATTAGGCCTTAGTATCTAAGCAACCAAATAATTTCTCCAAATAAATAAAGAGGAATGCAGCTCTATACCTTTGTTGCTCTAGAGAGACACTATTAAGGACTTTGCAAATCATTTTTCTTCTAAAACTACATCTACTCATCAAGCACTTATAAAGCTTTGTAAGTATATAGAGAACTCTAGTCCCAAGAGCTTTGTTCTATACTCTCCAAAAATATCTCTTGGGAGGTAACACAAAATTTTAAGTCCTCACAATAGTGACTTTATTAAATTAGTTGCTTTATAAAACACTGCAGATGTCATCATTGTTAACATAACAATTTACCAAACTGTAGTTAACTGGTGCAGTTTGCTGAGCATGTTTTATAAAGGAAAGGAAATGCCAAAACCCTGTTAAAGTTGTTCCACTGCAGCCCTGGAGAACAAAGTAAGATCTGTTTCTCAGACAAGTACAAATGAAACAGGTGAGGACTTTCCCTCCCCCATCTGAAGCACTCCGTCAGTACAACAGTCTGATAAATAGAAACTAGACAGTCTATGCAGTCAAGAAGATTCCACAACGTGTAATGCAATAATGGAGAGAGAGGTTTACCTTCTTCAGCTTCAAAGTTGGAGGGTTTTGGTCATTTAATTAAGTATCAAACTAGTGCTTTGCAGTCGCTGTATCTTCACTCTGAGATTATCAGTCTTCTTCACAATGTATTTTTAATATCCTCACGCTCTATTTTAAGACAAAGCAATTTTAATACTAGGTGCACACCACATGCCCTTGCAGCAGACCGCTTTTCTTGACAAGTTATGAAGTAGTTCAAGGCGGTATATGGTTAAGGCTGTCTTACTGAATGGTGCTGGTAAATACTACACAATTTTTTTTGTCATGTTGCAACCTTTGTTTCCGATTCAGTGACTGCTGCTGTGGAATCAGATAGCAACAATGACAACATCATTAGGTTTGTTTTTTAAAACTATGATTTAGTAGCAACAGAGGTTCCCAATTTTAACCCCTTGGCAACAAGATCCAAGTTCCCTCATTTGCACATTAGCACCTAAGTGTCAAGGGATTAAATAACCAGCACAAAAGATACTGCACTTCTGATTGTAGCATTTGGCAGAACTGAAAGGAAAGGAAGTTGTGCTACATGTTGAAGGGACTGTGGGCAACAGAAAGAAGACACCAGGAGAAGATAAAACGTCACATGAAATCTTCATAGTCTTGTACGTATCCGCCATCATAACCACCATAATCTGCCAGATCATCTTTCATGGTGGCCTTTAATCCCCCTCCAGGAACCACACCTTTCTTCTTCTTTTTGGCTTTGCTTTGCTGAAGATAAAAGAGAGTTAAGTCATAAGACTTTATATGGGCACCTTATTTGGTACAGCAACCCTCAGAGTCAAAAAAAGCCTCTGGTTCCAGAAAAACCTAGTTCTCTGAGATTCCAGAATTAAGCCAGGGTAATTTCTATTATTAATTTAGAAAAACATGAACATATCTATCTATAAACAAAAGGATGATAATGGCACACTCCTGTTCTATTCCAATATAAATGGTATTGGTGAACTCTTGACTTCTCCTCACTAACCTTGGTGAAAATACCATGTCTACACCCCGGTGTTTGTGTAATACACATTTCCCACACAACTAGCTCTTTTACCTTTTCTTGCTTCTGTTTCTCACTGCAGAGTACAGTCAATGAATTGGTAATCTTTTTCAAGTCATCAATTTCCACTAAAAAAAATAATAATTTTTAAGAATTTTAGAGCATAACTAAAAAAGCAAAACACACATTCTTCACAGTGTCATGACGAATCTAATTTGTCCATCATCAACTTCAGTAACTTTGAAAAGGCTGTTAATTTCTCCTAACATGATAGAGAATCTTTTAAGTGTATGGCTAGGCTCACAAACCAGAAGTGCTTAAAATGGCAAGCCCAGCAACAAAACTTTATAATGATCTATAATCGCCAAGACACCACTGTTTAACCAGAAACTGGAAACATCTACAGCTTACAGTGCTCCCTACCATTCTTCCTTATCCAGTCTAAACACATAAAATAACCATGCCTTATGGAAACAACACATCCTTGATTTTCAGTGAGGAGTATCTGAATCAATATGGAAGGCCAATCCTTAAACCCACAGAGGACAACGCCCCGGCCCTTGAGGTCTCCATTTTCTAGCACAAGAATGAAAATAGTAGGTATCTCAGAAGTCTTAAGTGCCTGCCCTACCAGGAAATAAACTTGGCCAACACATCCTTCCACCCCATTAAAATATAAAGCTGGAAACAGACATGAGTTTTTAGCTACCAAAAACAGTGTTCAATTTTGGTTAGCACCTCTGAAACAGAAAAAATAGTGTGTACAAAATAAAATGACAACTACGGGCATATCGCTGACCAGATTTAGAACCTTCCACTTAGTAATCATTTCCCAAAGAAAATCCACTTTAAAATTCCTGTAAAGAATTCATCCTCAGTCTTAAAAACAGTAAATGGTAGCAAAACTAGTCCCTTCCACCTTCGTGCTATACCACCACTGGTTGTCACTCCCATTCCCCATGCCCCTGAAATGTGCGACTCTTCTGGGAGCACGAAACGAAATCCATGGACCCAGAGAATGGGTGGCAGCTCTTGCAGCTGGCTTCCTCATTTATAAAGTGAAAAGACACTCATCTGTGGTCTCAGTTCTAAAATTCTGTATGATTTTCCGCAAAAGATACTTCCTTAGCTCCCGTCAATATAAAACAAGAAGCTAGTCTTTTATTCGCTGTTGTGCCAACAAGCACAGATGTCCCTCTGGGAAGCCATTGTAAAAACGCTAAGAAAGCGTCCTCAAAAGACCACTTAATGTGTATTTGCAGAACAACATTCCTAAGCTACCTCCTAAAAAGCAAATCTTCAGTGTATTATAACATCCCCTACTTAAATCCATCCACAGGGGTCAGAGATGAGAATTACTTACATGAAATACAAACATCTCGAACTAAGGCTTCCAAAAAATTGGCATAATATAGTGACTTTTCATATTGTGTAATTTTATCTTTTAGTAACTTTCCGAACTCTGTGAAGTCATCTCTCGAGGATGGGTTCATAGCATCTATTCCATAAACTGTATTATTAACACCTGTAGGAGAAAGGGGACACACAAAATATCAAAAGATTTTTTAAAATTTAGAAACCTATCAGATATCTAAATAACCCTATTATTTCATTCTAAAACAGAGGTTCTCAACCTGAGTCGACTGAAATCTTCAGACATAATTCAAGTGGTTTGTACATAATTACTGTATCACAGGTTATTTCAATATTTTGATACCTATTCCAAAATAACAGGTTTCCTTTGTAAGTAAAATCTTCTGTATTTCATGCATTTAAAAACAGTATGTTAAGAAGGGAACCATCGGCTTCACCTGGCACAAAAGGGATGCTCTAATAGCATTTGTCCAAGAATAGCCCACAGCAAAGATGGAAGAGAAAGAAAAAAAAGCAAACAAAGATGGTTCCTGTGAAAGTATCCAGCTAACTACAGAAGGTAAGTAGGAGTAAACCATGCGTTAAATCCCAACAGAAAAACTAGCTTAAAAGGACCCCAGGCCGTGAGACACGATGCTGTTTATGTGTGCCGTGTGTGCTCAGTCGCGCCCAACTCTCTGCAACCTCATGGACACGGGGTTTTCTAGGAAAGAAGACTGGAGTGGGTTGACATTTCCTACCCCAGGGGATCTTCCCCACCCAGGGATCAAACCTGCCGTCTCTTGCGTCTGCTGCACTGGCAGATTCTTCCTCAATAATCAAGTAATCACTTGCTAACACTGATCCGATATTTTAGTATTAGAAACACAACACTAAAATCCTATTAAGCAAATGATCACTGTATGAATACATGTTTTTGCTTTTAATCGGCAACTGGTGTCCCATCTTAGAATTTATTACCACATAGACCCTTCTCTTTAATAAACACTATGGGTGGCTTTTACCATCCTATGAAGACAGGATGATGGGCACGTGCCCGCTGCAATGAGATGAGAGTGGTGGAGACATGTCAAGCACTCGCCAGTACACGGGAGCATCCATAGCAACTCCTGAGACTGCTGAAGACTCACTGAGAGGCCAGCTCACACTCGCAGTGAAAAGCAGAGTGTTCACTACAGTCAGCCTGCTTGGTCCATTTTAAAGAAGGGACGGGGAGAGATCAAAATAACTAAATCCTTCTAGGTTTCATCTCAAGGTTATTTAACTGTGAAACAGGATATTCTACTTTGAAAAAAAATAAAATGAGAACTTTTTAACTATTTCTCTGACTTTGTATCTTTATCCTCTGTGCCATGTAACTCCCCCTGGAACTCTCTAAACTTACTCTTTACAGAATCCTGAACATACCTTTTATCTTCTACACTAACCACAGCTGCAGGCATGGGGCACAGACATGGAAGTCCTCTGGAGGAAGGGCATGGTGAAGGCCAAGAAGGCACAGCCTCAGCCTCACCGAGGCCAGCATGCTCTTGTCTAGATCCCGCCAGACTTAAGACAATGATACTTCTACAGTCAAACATTTAAACCTCAGAAAGTTACAGGCTTCACACTTCACCCAAATTTCATCCAGCTGATAACATATACTTAAATCAGCAATATACTTTATTTGGGTTCAAGAACTTAATCATCTTTTATACAATACTCAAATTATTCAAAAATCTGAGCATGTATCTCACTCTATGTTAAGTAATGAAACCTCAAATACAAACAAAAGAGGTTAAGAACTGCTTTCTAATACCTAAGTTATCATGTTTCTTCAAAAAAGATGTTTTCTGGATTTTCAAACTAGTAAGACTTCCACAGTATTCACTTACAACTTCAATACTACACTGTTACCACACCCCCACTTACCAAAAGTTTCTTTTGCTAATTCGAGGTCAGACTCTTCCTGTAATTTCTTAAGCCGCAGTTTATCTGCTAATTGTTCTTCTGGTGTTAGCATTTTAGGTTCTTCAGGTTCTTCTAACTAAAATGAGACAACAATGAAGTTTGAAAACAGCTGGTTATAATGAACACAGTACATGTCTGTACTGTGTAATTTTTTTTTCTAGACATACAAAAAACAGCAAAGATTCATAGTGTTTACTGTATTTCTACAGTAAATTCTTTTAGATATCCTTTTCCTAATGTTACAGGAAAAAAAACCTGAGTCACAGATTAAGCAGCCTGCCCATGGTAACAGAAGGTTAACACAAGTGGTAATATCAAAGAATTGAGACTTGAACACTGGGTTTATTTCATGGTAATTTTTTTAAATTAAGGACTTGAGACTGCAGACAAGTTGAAAATATCTCTCTTAAATTCTGGCTAAAACTGTATACTGAAAAAATATTTTCTAGAGTAACTTTTGTAATATTTATCGAGTCTTTAAAATATACTATATGCTTTAGTCAAATAATTCCACTTTGAGGTATTCCTCTTGAGAAACCAAAGATGCACACAAATATTTAACCAAAAGGAGGTCAAATGAATATTATGATAGTCATAATATCAAATAAATGTAGAGATGATCTAAATATTCCACAACAGAATGGTTAAAGTATATGGCATATCCGTAATATTATGTAGACATACAAAAAAAATTTTTTTCAAAGAATTAGAAAAACATTTCCCCCTTATTTATCTTTTTATTCCACTTCTTTGAGATGACAATATCCTTTCTATATACCATAAGTTTCTATAACAAATATGTTACCAAGAGGAGATACCTTTGATAATATTTATCAAAGTAGGAAAAAGGTGAAGGGAATTTGTGCCATTCACAATTATCCATGCCTGTGCAGTTTGAAGATTTTGATTTAGAAGGCCACTTCTGAAACAGGTCACATTTTATTTCTCATGGAGAAGATTTTTCTAGAAAAAGGGAACTATCTCAACTATTGATAGACCTGAACACACTTATTTCCTGCATCAAAACTAAGTGTGTTTTAACTCAATACGTCACCTAAGATAAAATTAATTCACTGAGTGTAAGGTTTCTTTATTTTGGAGACTAATATCAAGATACAATAAAGTAAGTATAATGCTAAACTTCAATGACCAACTTCTTAGACTGAGCTATAAGAATCCATTGCTTGTTCTGAACATATAAACATGCATGTAAGTGTATTTAGATATACAAATACAAGATTACTAAAAAGTATCTAAAATGTTCCTGACTGGGGGGAAACAGACATTCTCACATATTGTTGGCCATGATAATTTGGTACTAAAAAGGAATGACAGTAGCTGATTCCAGGCCTAAGAGAGTTTACCAGATGAGCTTATTGTGCCAGAGAACAAGGAACCTGTCAAAGACTAGCAGGGTTCTGTGAAACAGAGGAAGATAGGAACAACTTAGAGTGACCCCTATTGTCCAACACTGGGACAATTTAAGCATCAAAAAAAATAATCACTATATCTAAATGAAATTCATAAAAGACCATAAATTTACTCAAAAAGAAAAAACTGAAACCCACAAAATCCTTCATTTTTCACCTCTTAAAGTTACCACACCAGTCCTCACTCTGAAAATTAGTAATTAAAAGAATTAAGCTTTTATGCTTTCTAGTACAAACCATAGTCAAAGTAACCAAATAGAAAAAAGGGGAAAAAAAGCCAGCCAATAAGAAAACAGAAGTCATAGAATGAAATATCACCATTCTGCCACACCTAAAGAAATAATTAGGCAGTGATCAGCAATGACACTGTAACTAACCATAAGACTGGATTACCAGTAAAAAGATATCTGTAATTTTACAAGAGAAGGACCAGGTTGTCATCAACTTAAACTCAGCAATCAATTTTAGCATCATTAATAATAGTACAGACATTATATGACTCCTGATGTGACTGATGCAACATGAAGCATACAGCATTATATCTGAAATATTCCAACCAAAAATGTTCAATCTAATTCCAATTAAACGCCTAGACTTCACTGCCAAGTTACAAGAAACTAACTACAAGGAAGCAGTCAGAGAAATCGAGAAGGTAGGGTGTTCTGCAAGACAGCTGCCCTGCTCTCGTCAGCCAGTCAGTGCCATTCAAAAGAGAAAGACAGACCCTGGGAGATTTAGAATACATTTAACAACCAAATAAATGCAAGGTGCTTGCCTGAACAAATCATATGTAAGGATATTTCGGGACAATTAAAGAAATGCACATAAACTGAATATAGATGATGTTTAAAAATGACTTACATGAGGAACGTAATTATGTGAGAAATAGCTTTGCTTTTTCAGAAATGCATACTGAAGTATTTAAAGGAAAAATGCATAATGTCTGTTATATATTGGATTATATTTTAGCAAAAAAAAAAAAAAAAACAGAACAGATGAAGCAAGTTGGCAAAATATTAACAACTGGTAAATTTAGGTGATTTGTATATGACCCATTATGCTATTTTCTTGAAATTTCTCTTAATAAAAAGTCAAGGGAAGCTTTGCGCAGTGGCAGTATCGTAGCCAATGAGGTTTATCCGGGGCGCGATTATTGCTAATTGAAAAAAAAAAAGTCAAGGGAATTCCCTGGTGGCCCAGTGGTTAGGAGTTTTTACTGTGGAGTTGTTTCACCAGGTTAAAAATAAAATAAGAAAGCTTGCTATGATCTATGGTAAGATTTCCATGATTATTAAATAAAGCCAAGGTGAAAACAATAAAAAATGGGTGGAATATGACCATACAGTTGTATATATACAAATATATAAAGTCACCTTGGAGACATCATAAACCAGTATTTACTTATAGGATAAAGGGAAAGAAACAGAACAAATCTGTGAAGAGTTGGGTGCCCGTCTTAATATCATTTTGATTTCTGAATCATGTAAATGTGTTTTCTATTCAAAAAGTAAATGAACACAGAATTCCTGATCTTGCTCCAAATAATCAAAAACATCTTATAGTACATGGCAGAGACATGGGCGCTGTTTGCATTTACTCAAAATGTACACTGCCCAAAAAAAAAAAAAAAAAAAGACTATAATCACAGCTAGAGAGAACTGCAAGGCACTGACAAAAATCCCTGACTATGGTCACAAGACAATCCTGAGTGCTTCCAAATGTCTGTGAAAATCTAAAAGGCATTCTAACACGTAAAGCTTCTGGGTTTGGTTTTTGCAAAAACCACAAATTCAGTTTGTCTGGGATCACTTTATCTGATGATGTCCATTTACAGCCTTTACAAAGCCCTTTAAACGGTCA
Organism: Cervus canadensis; assembly: GCF_019320065.1. Taxonomy (NCBI): domain Eukaryota; kingdom Metazoa; phylum Chordata; class Mammalia; order Artiodactyla; family Cervidae; genus Cervus; species Cervus canadensis. Next base: position 96,559,358 of record NC_057391.1, on the reverse strand, counting down.
GGTAACAGTTGCTGCTTGTTACGATACTGCACCACTACTGAGGTGAGAATTCTGTATTATGGAAAATAAATAGGACTTACTCTCTTTTTAATTTCTTCTTGCCTTTTCTTCTGCTGCCGTTCTTTCTCTTTTATTTTCTCTGCTATTTTTTTCTTTTCTGAAATTTTTACTTCTGAAAGTAAAGAAATGTTTTAATCACAGTTAATCTTAAATATTTTTTAGCTTATGAATGAGACAGACATGATACTTATATATTTCAAGAGATCAAACCTCTCCCAGCTCCAATTTAGATGGTGATTTCCTGGCAAATAAGAATAGAAAAGTTCTTCCTTTCTCCTCTCTAATCCAACCCCTAAGATCCAAACGCCTCCTTTCATATTTCCCCACAGTCCTTTAGGTAGGACTTAGACCATTCAACTGTGATGCCTCATCCTCTAATCTGATTATATTTTAAAGAGAGAGAGGAAAAAAAGAGATGGAGAGAGAAGAGAATGAACTGGAAACAGAAGGATGTTTGGTTTCTAAAAATAACCAAAATTTCCAATTTTGCAGCATTTTGTTAGTTGTCTTAACATAAGCATCAGATTAAGATCTAAACCCCAAAATAGAGGAAACCCAATGGATCACCTGGTTTTACTTCTGCTTCTTCTTTTTTTTCATCATCATCATCATCCCAGTTATCCTAAATAAAAAAAAAAACTCCATTAATAATTCTTGCATTCTTACTTTTCCATGTGATCCTTATTATTCTAACACCACAGAAACAAGTTTGCTGGGGTTTTAGTTTTTTTTTTCCAGTTTATGTCCTCTAACTGGTTATTATTTTATCATAGAAAAGCTACAGGATTTTGTACGTTAACTTTATATCCTACTACTATATGTAAATACATATATGTTGTGCTCAGTCGTGTCCAACTCTTTGTGACCTTATGGACTACAGCCCACCAGGCTCCTCTGTCCATGGAATTTTCCATCAAGAATACTGGAGTGGGTTGCCATTTCCTACTCCACGAGATTTTCCTGACTCAGGGATCAAACTCGCATCTCTTGTGTCTCCTGCATCAGCAGGCAGATAAGATTCTTTACCACTGCACCACTTTGAAACCCACTTTGATTACATTTATCACTTAAGTTAGTTCCATCACTGAGTCTCTATGGTCTACTACCATATCATCTGCAAATGAGATAGCTTTATTCCTTCTTCACCAATTTGTGTGGCTCCACAATTGATTTCGCTTATCTAATCGCACTGGCAAAACCTCTAGTATAGTGTGAAAGAACAGTGGCAGAGAAAATGGGGATCAAGTCCTTGTTCTTCTCTTAATGGAAATGCCTACAGTGTCTCCCCATGAAGTGTTATGTACCCCACCACATTTATGGAGTAAAATTTAAAACTTTTCTTTTAATGCTCTGAATTCCAAGTCAATTAGAAAGTCTTTTCTTAAAGCAAGGAATTTTCTTCTAGAAGATGTATGCTTCCATTGTTTTTTCATTTAGATCTCTGATCCTTTGCAATTTTTTCTTTTCTATGATGGATCTAAGTATGGATCTAATTTTACCTTTTCCCAAATAGTTACCCAGTTGTCAAAGCACCATCTATTGAAAAGTCCACCTTTCTAATATTTTATAATAACTATAAACGGAGTATCATCTTTAAAAACTGTGAATCACTATGTTGGTTCCAAATAGGGGAAGGACTAGGTCAAAGCTGTGTACTGTCACCCTGTTTATTTAACTTATATGCAGAGTACATCAAGAGAAATGCCGGACTTGATGAACCACAAGCTGGAATCAAGATTGCTGGGAGGAATATCAATAACCTCAGATATGCAGATGACACCAGCCTTACGGCAGAAAGCCAAGAGGAACTAAAGAGCTTCTTGATGAAAGTCAAAGAGGAGAGTGAAAAAGCTGGCTTAAAACTCAACATTCAAAAAACTAAGACCATGGCATCCAGTCCCATCACTTCATGGAAAACAGATGAGGAAACAGTGTAAACAATGACAGACTTTATTTTCTTGTGCTCCAAAATTATTGTAGATGGTGACTGCAGCCATGAAATTAAAAGATGCTTGCTCCTTGGAAGAAAAGCTATGACCAACCTAGACAGCATATTAAAAAGCAGAGATATTATTTTGCCAACAAAGGTCCGTCTCATCAAAGCTATGGTTTTTCCAGTAGTCATGTATGGGTGAGAGTTGGACTATAAAGAAAGCTGAGCACTGAAGAATTGATGCTTTTGAACTGTGGTGTTGGAGAAGACTCTTGAGAGTCCCGTGGACTGCAAGGAGATCAAACCAGTCCATCTTAAAGGAAATCAGTCCTGAATAGTGACTGGAAGGATTGAATCTGAAGCTCCTCCAGTACTCTGGCCACCTGATGCGAAGAACTGACTCATTGGAAAAGACCATGATGCTGGGAAAGATTGAAGGCAGGAGAAGGGGACGACAGAGGATGAGATGGTTGGATGGTATCACCGACTAGATGGACATGAGTTTGAGCAAGCTTCAGGAGCTGGTGACCGACAGGGAATCCTGGCGTGCTGCAGTCCCTGGGGTCGTAAAGAGCCGGACACGACAGAGCTGACACTGTACACCTGAAGCCTGTAACTACACTTCAGTTTTTAAAAAGCCCATCTCTGCCCTGTGATTTAACCACATACTGAGTTTTCTTAGACACTGGATCTATTTCTGCTTTCTATTCTATCCCACAGGTTTGTTGTCTCTTCATGTACCAGTACCTACTGTTTTAATTAGAGGCTTTATAGTATGTTTTTAATGTAAGCTGGGGCTAATCCCCCCTTTTCAGGTTTTTTAGTGTTTTCCTGGCCATTCTTGCACACTTATTTCTCCATATGAATTTTTATATCAAGCTGTATAACTCCACAAAAAAGCTTCTCCATTAACAATTAAAACACAAGACCACCAAGCCAAAACTAACAGCCTCTCTTAAATAATTCACAGTAGTTTTAAAAGAAAAATTGAGCTGTCTTTATACTTCTTACTTTCCCAAATGTAAAAGCATCCAACATTCTGGCTAATCGTTTTAATTATTTCAAGCAATATTCCATACAACGTAACCCTGGCTAATGAATTAAATCTTTATAAAAATTTAAGCCCAACATTGTAAATCAACTATATTTCAATTTTTAAAAATTAAATTTAAAAAAAAGAAAAAAGAGTTAAGCTCAGTACAATAGAAGAATCAAGAGCTGATCGACAGCTTCATGGAACCAACTCCCTAACTTGGGCGGGGTACTTTAAGGTGGCTCTGTAGTCTCTTTCCTATGCCTAGCAGAGTCACTGAGCTAAACATAAAACAATTATCAATCTTCTAAAGGGTCCACAGAATTTAGAAGGTTTAAGTTTAACAGAGAAAGACACAGTCCTGTGTTTAAATAGGGCTTTAACCTACAGGTAGCCTGACCACTGTCTCAGCCACCATCAGGCACCCGAGGACACACCAGTCTGAAGCTGAGCAGAGGTGACGGGCAAGGCAGGAGGGGCAGGGCTGACTCATGTGCCACGGCTGCGACGCCAAGCTTCTGGCTTCGTAACGCAAGAGGCCGTAAATCTGAATCAGGCTAGGTCTGTAAACTAAGCCTTGATTCTTAATAAAAATCTAAATCCAAAGAAATAAAAAAATCCTGCAAGGCTGCCATGGAGTGGGAAGAACTTTGAATATTAGTATTTTTATAATCACTTCACCTTTGCAATTTAACCCACAGCTCATAGTTAACACACACAGTGAAAGCAAACCAGCGAGTCCCTGTCGGAACATCTACGAGTCAGAAGTCAGACGGCGCGCGTCCACGTCACCCTGCCGGTTTGCTTAAGTGCTCTATCAGCACACCACTGTGCAAAAGGAACCAGAGAGCTAAAACTGAAAGCTGACTACTACTAGAAGTCTTTTGTCATTTTAATCTTCATAGAACATAAAAGCTGGGTTTGTGAGTGGTACGCTGCTTAGATGGTTCTTAGATAAAAGAACTATCTGCTTACTTCTAGGGAATGTTTATAACTCCCTACTAATAACAGTGATGATGATGATAACAACAATAGATTGCATTTACCAAGTGCTTACTGTGCACTAAGCACTATGCAAAGGACTTCATGTTTAAATTTTTTAAATTCTTTGGCCATGCTGCACAGTTTGTGGAATTATAGTTCCCTGACCAGGGACTGAACTTGGGCCCGTGGAAGTGAGTCCCAACCACTGGACTGCCAGGCAAGTCCCCAAAGAACTTTACATATAGTAACAGTTAACCCTCACAAAAATCCTGCAAGTAAAGTAGTGTTATCCCCACTTTACATTAAGGACGATAACGCCCAGAGATAACAACCACACAATCTGAATGGAAAAATAATGAAGGAACCTGTTTTGAACAGGACAAGATTTCTTTAAAGTGTCATATTAAACATCATTTCTTACCTGAATCCTGAAGTATAAATGTCTGGGAACTAGGTCCCTCCACACCAAAATTTGTTCTTTCAATTAGTCCTGGAATGGAGTCCCCTGGAATTGCAGGGAATCCCATATCAAAGAGAAGGGTTATGGTACATACTAAGATATGCCCAGCTACAACTATGTCAAATATTCATCTCAAATTGCCTGTGATGGATTTCTACTAATTTTAACAAATGAGTCTAGCAGCCTCTGGGAGCAGGTGCTCACGAGGAGCGAGGCGTAGCTGAAAAGCAGCAGCGCCATCCCAGTAACTCCCACACAGCGAGACAGCAGGGCGTGGGAGGATCTGTGCTCAGCGCTGATATTCCTCAGTTCCCTTGGCCAGTAAACCTCACCCCACCCGGATCACTGCTTTCTCAGTGCCTCATTCACCCTGACTCTAGGCCCCGCCTCTACCCCGTCCCTGGTTTCGCTACCGAAGAATAACCTTATTCTGGACAGTTGTCACACTGCCCCGTCAGTGCAAGTGTAATGAGGCCACCTAGAATTTCAGCACAGAAAAGATTTCAGTAGCAAAAACAGTGGCTCCTATCTCTAAGTCCTGGAAACAACTACGACATTTGCTCCTCAGTTCACAGACAGACCATGAAAGGCACCCTCACCCCAGAGTGCTGGAAAAAAGTTTGCTCTGAAGTTACTCCTATACTGAGGACAAGCTCCTCAAGAAGGGAGCACAGTGACATCAGAAAAAACAGACTGGTCACACTTCCAAACAAATGTAATCCCAAAAGCAGAAGGCCAGGTAGCTTTCCCCATGAACTTAAGACAGTTTTAGCATCCTTAGTTATAAAAGTAAATGCATAAAAGTAGAATGTTTAAAACTGCCCAATTTTCCATAAACATCAAGACTTTGTAAATGCTGACAATAAATTCAGATAAAATACAAGAAGGGTTACTAGAGAAACAGCTAAAATTAATGGTTGTTTTTGGTTCAGGAGTTACCTATCAATATCCAATTAAATTCTTTAACCAATTATCACTGGTAGCCAATCGATCTTCTAACTAAAATATCCAAAAGTATTTCTTTTATCTCCAAAAGTATTTCCAAGTATTTAAAGTATTAATATCTCCAGTATCAACCAGGCTCTTCTAAAATGGGGCTAAAATGAGGCTCTTCCTCAGAAGAGAAGCTGTTTATAAACCATCTGCTTATCTATACTTATGTTCTACAGATACACATCCAGCATCGTTTGAGCCATTTCTCTAAAAAAAGACGGGTGTTTTTCAAGTTTAAAACCTGCTTCCCAACTAAATACGACTAAGAATTGAAAACGTAACAAAAAATTTAAACCCGGGTTTCTTTTTATTTCTACTAATGTAGCCAGTAGTTGGCTAGTCTGTCATTTTTATAATGTACAACTACAGAATGTCACATGCAATGAGAGAACACGTTTAGGGCTGAAAATGCTTTCCAACTTAAGCAAGATATATTTATAGATCATCAAACAGAAGTAGCTTCCTATGAGCAGGAAACTCTTCTGCCCCACAGCAGCAGCCCATTAACTAATATATACACCTCCTCCTTTTCTTCTTAAGAACAATAGTTTGGTTTAGATAAAGCATAATCTCTTGAAGCAAAAGAGTCTCTTACTGGGTGTTCTATAAGCTGTACCAATTCTGTTCTGAGAAACATCAGAACTCTGTAGTGTGCTCCTGCCATGGCCAGACCTGACAGCAAAGTTTCGTTTTTAAAATAAGCTCAAATGTTCTTCCATCACCTCAGTACTTTGCTTGTCTCTGGAAGCCAGGGTATCTGTCTCAATAAATTCTACTTCACTTAATTCATTAAGTTTTTAACACACTACTATGGCTCAGCACTCTGCTGAATTCCATCTCAATACCGACCTGTCTCATATTTGGAAGTGTTATCAATTCTACTTCAAATTCCTGGCTAAGCTAGATCAAGAACAAGACACTGAACACTAAACAAATGGCGTGTTTATTTTCAATGGTCCAGGAGAGCAAACATATTAGGTAAATATTTTTCAGCAACAAACACACTTCCCAACTAAAAGCTCACTAGTTTATAAAAAACTGTCAGGGTAGTACAATGATACAATTGATATTTTCTTCAAAATAATCTGGCTGGGTGAGGAGAACAGCAAGACAGAATATAGGAAATAGAAGGTTGGTCATGGGTTTATTAAAGTTCTTTCCACTTCTGTAAATGTTTAGGATTTTTCATAAGACGCACACACGCGCACACACACACACACACCTTCCACACACACTATCCATTTCCTAGCAAAATGCCTACCTTCTGAAAACTTCCCAACAATCTCCCATGTCTTTGAAATATGATCGTCTACTTCAGAAGTGCTGTTTCCAATGCTTCAAAAATGTCCTTACTCTGGTATATTTAAACTATTAACTGGGATACGATCCTAACAGACCGCTGAATGGGCACAATAAGGCATGCAGTTTTCAACTAATCCAGTTCTCTAGGGTCTTTTAAAGACATTTTGTAATAACATTATAGAAACAAATGTGTGAGATGATTGATTACAGCCAGAAGTTTTCTCAAAACAAACTCTACACCCTTTGAATAAATCTAGCTTCTAATCTGTCTTAGTGAAATGATGGGAGACTAGTAAAATGGAGTAAAAGTTGTATTGTTCCTGCTTGCAGTGGGTAGGTACCCACAGTAAGCAGGAAAAATGATCAACACAGCCGACACATCATTCCAGAAATGGGGAAGGAGTCTAGAGATATATACCAAGCAAACAATTCCTCCCACTGCCTCTGCATTGATATCAGGATAGGGTAGAAAGGGGAAATAAAGCTAATGTGAGAGGAAACTATGCTCCCCAGTTCTCACCTTTTAAACTAGGAAGAAGCACAGCCTTCCCCTACCCCTCCCAAGTGAATATGAACAATTATGCTGCTGCTAAGTCACTTCAGTCGTGTCCGACTCTGTGTGATCCCATAGTCGGCAGCCCACCAGGCTCCCCCCGTCCCTGGAATTCTCCAGGCAAGACCACCAGAATGGGCTGCCATTTCCTCCTCCAATGTGTGAAAGTGAAAAGTGAAAGTGAAGTCACTCAGTCATGTCCGACTCTTAGCGACCCCATGGACCGCAGCCTACCAGGCTTCTCCATCCACGGGATTTTCCAGGCAAGAGTACTGGAGTGGGGTGCCATTGCCTTCTCCGATGAACAATTCTAGTTTCACCTAAATCCACTTCTGCCACTATCAGACAGCTATTTGAAAAGTCAAGGGCAGTAAAATGCTATGTCTATTGAAAGACATTAACCTATTGGAGCAAGTTACTGTAACAAAAGACCTTAGTTTTCCTTTCATTTCTCAGGACATTACAAAAATGACATTACGCCTATACTCTTAAAGGTTAAACACTAGATGCTGACACAGATTGAAGAACTTACTGTTTCTACCTACCTTACTTTTGAAGGACTTTTCAAAAAGTCACCTACTGTATTCTTTAAGGACTGTGATTATTCAATCTCATGAAAACTAAACCTTGTTAACAACTGCTACCAAAGGATTAGCATTAGAACATCAGAATTCAGAAATTTGCTATTAAAGCATTCCTTACTTTTTGAAAGTTCACTTTATGACACTTCACTTTTTCTAACAACGTACCTTAGTATCTGTGTTCGCTAAGTGAAATACAAAGAGAATTTACAATTTTATGACAAGTGAAAATTGCATTTAATTGTTTTTTGAAAAGTACATCTGTTTTTGCACTGAGCTATTATAGTGGCAGTGAGCACCCTAAGCAGCAAGAGCAGCACCGTCAAGGCCAAGTTCATTCTCCACCAAGCTCCTCAGAATCTCAGCACCAAGCTGCCACAGCTTTGAATTATGTCTGTGAGCATCTGTGCTTTACCTTGACTTATCCTGTGCATCTGTTAGCAAGGTATGTCCTAAGGTAATTACTTCTTTAAGCTTAGGAAAGGTTTGATAGGAATGCTCTAGTTTCAGAAAGCAGGGAAAACCTTCTCATTACCATTCAAGGTGACAATTTCAACTCTAGATTCTGAGCAAGCAAAAACTTGCCTGACAACCATGGTCATTCCATTCAAAACAAAAAATACACAGTAAACACCCATTATGGAGAGAACTTACTCCCACTGAGCTAAAGAAAGCACACAAAGTGGCACAAAAATGACCCCAGATACAAGATCTAAACAGCCTAAGCATATTTTCCATCAGCCAAAAAAATTAACACTACATCTAGAAGCAAGAGAGAATTAACGTTTACTCAGTGCCTACCAAGTGTCAGCCAACTCTGCTTAATGCTTCATATATTATCTCCTTTAAAGTGCAAAATAATGCCTGAGATAGCTTCCATAGTAATGCTAAGATTGGGATGGGGGGTGGGCGGGGCGGGGGTTAATTAAAAAACTGGTTCATGTTCACAAATAGAAACTGTCAAGGCAACAGTATAGATCCAGGTCTGTCTGATCCTAAACTCCTAGGAACCAAACTACTCCATTATCTTGGAAGTCTTTGAGAAACTCAACAGAAATAAAGCAACATTTCAACATGGAAATAAAATGGGCAAGTTCAGCTTTCTACTACTCAAAGATCAACTTCAAAGTTTAAGTAAAAGAAATAGGCTATTTGTATAAAACAAATTCTGCACTGAAAGAGTGTCAAGAGACAAGACAACCTTTATGTAACACTTACCTTTAAGTAAGATTTACAACTCCTAAACCTCCAAAATTAGTTACAAGTGGTCAGAATTCTTTTTATCAGGACAGACACCATTTAGATACAATAATTTCAGTCAGGCTTCCTCCTATCAGTCTAGACTACTTCATTCAAACTTCATTTTCTGGTAATTCCTGATTCTCTAGTCGCTTCTTCTCACTTATTCCCAATTTTCCTAACAAATGTCTTAACTCCTACATCTACTATGCATAGAAATGAAAGGACAAATCTGAACTAAAGGCTCAAAACACAAAATCTGCTATAGGGTAGGGAGGTAACTAATATTTTGCAATTAGGCTGATAACACAATCCATTCCCTGTCTACACAACATGTAAATGAAACAAAAATTTAAATATCTTCACAATAGTGTTGCTTATTAATTAACCCCAAGGTTTGAAAAGCTCACATCATCCCTGAACCTCAGGCTGTTCAATGAACTGGGACATCCGCCTCATCAGACAAAAGTAAAATCTAAACAAAAGCAGTATGGACACAAAGTTCATAATGATTATCTAGCTTAAATTTTTTTTAACCCAAGCGGAAAGATTTTTAGGGTTTGTTATCATGGGCTGGGGGTAGAAGTCAGAAGAATAAACCATTCACTAAATGAATCAAAACCATAGAAAACCATTTTCCAACTCATATTAAATTTATCTTCAAGAAAATAAAGATTTTGAGAACTTCGTTAATAAGAGGCTTAACATTCTGCACTTAGATTTGTAGCTACTAGAAAAACAAAAACAAACGCAGCAGTCATAATGTCATCTGAAGCCATATGCTGAGTCCCCAGGAGGTCTCAAAAACAAACAAAATATACAAAGCATAGGACAAACACAACCAACACCGGCTCCTTTGCCTTCTCCAACCACGAAATCAGTATTTCCTTACGGGTTGCCATACAGATGAATAACCCACTCTATCAGAGCTCCATTTTTCAAGTCGCTGTGTGGACTAACTAGGTTTCTGACCACTAAGGTAGCGATCTCAGTCCTCAATTCGTCCTTTTACCACAGGGAGGGAGAAGGGGGCCTAAGAAGTATTTCACGTGTGTGTGTGTGGGGGGGGGCGGGGGGAAGGTGGCTGAAACTACACCACAATATTTCACACATTTAACAGCTCTAACAAACTCTACCAGCGGGCCTTCGGGGCTGCAGACGAGCTACCAGCCCGAGGGACGCCTGAGCTCGAAAAGGCAAGAGGGTTAGGAGACGCACATCTGGGATGAGCCAGGGGCCCCAACCTCACCCTCCCTTTGGGGCTGCAGACAAGCTACCAGCCCGAGGGACGCGTTACGAGACGCCCCATCTGGGAAGAGCCAGGGGCCCCGCTCTCGCCTCCCGGTCTCAGCCCCGCGCAGTGCGCACGTGGGCCGGCCCAGCCACGGCTGTCACCGCCTGTCGCCGGCTGGCGGGGGATCCGGGCAGGAGCGTACCCTCTAAGAGGGGCTGGGGCCCGCCACTCGGCAGGCAGACTCTGCAGACCACGCCGCCCAGCTCCGGCCCTCTGGCCGGCGGAACAGGGCACCGCCGGGCCCTGCGCTCCCGTCCCCACACGGCCCGCAGGCCCGGGCGGCGCCCCGGGCCCCGAGCCCGACCTCCAGCCCCAAGGCGGGCACCCCGGCCCACCCCGCGCGGACCCACCTTGACGTCCTCGTCCTCGTCCTCGCCCTCCCAGCGGTCCCCGCCGGCCGTGCCGCCGCCCCCCACCTTCCGCACCGGGTCTTCCACTGAGAACGTGTCCGCGTCTGCGGGAAGAGAGCCGCGTTAATGACAGTCTGGGGCCAGCGCCGGCCCGGCCCGATCCCCGACCTTCTTCTCACCCCAGGAGTCGGAGTCTCCAGCCGCCGCCGCCGCCGCCGCCGCCGCCATATCGAGCCGGGCGTGAGCGTGTGTGAGGGAAGACGGGGGAGAGTTTGCGCGGCGGAGGTGAGTCACCGGATCCCCGTTCGTCGCCCGCGCGGGGAACGCTGGGACCGCGGCTGACTCAACGCCGAGGCCCCGCCCCCTCGGCGGCCGGAAGGGGCGTGGGGCGAGGCGGGCGCGCGGGGCGTTCCGCACTCCGTTCGGCGCCTAAGGGGTCCGGCGGGCCCTTGCGGCAGGAGGAGGGGAGGGGAGGGGGGTGGCGGGCAGAGCCGGCCGGCCCCTACTCTCGCGCACCCCAGGAAGGAACAGGGAGTACGGGGGTCGTGGCAGCACCTTGTCTGGCGCTTGGCTGTCGCCTGTCCTCTCCCTTCCTCCCCGGCCACCCTGCGCCCTCCCCTAGCGGCGCGGCGCGCCGTTTGCTCGCGTGGACCTCGCCCCGGGGCGCCGGCGACCGCGGCAGATAGTCCGCACGCCGCGCCCGGCTGTGGGCGGCGGACTGACCTCCGCGGCCCAGGGGCGCGCGGTAGCGCGCTGGGCGAGGTGGGCGTCTGAACCCCGAAGGGCGTAGGGCGCCGGGAGAAGCGAACGGAGAGCACCGAGTTCCTGGCAGCCTCCCAGCTAGACAGCTCAGATTCAGCTCCCGGCCCGTTTGCCTCCACAGCATCACGAAGGGATCGAAGGGAACCCGGGGCCCGAGGACCTTCCTTTCTGTGAGCCCCCTGAACCCAGTACACGATTCATTCTTTCGCAGAATGATTTCGGAACTCAGTCTGAGTCTAGTCTTACCCTCAAGGAGCGCACAATCAAACAGCGAAAACAGACACGGAAACAGATTTCGATACAGTGCAATGACTGCAACAACAAGAAGCGTTTTGAGGTTAAATTCAAAAGGGTAATGTTAACCGCGGAGGGGAGCGGTAGGGTATTTGAAAGGCTTCCAGAAAGCGCTGCAGTAAGGAGTTTCAAAGACCAAGTGAAATTTGCTCCAGTGCGTTTCCGGAAGAAGGTACGCAGGTGGTCCCTGATCTGACTGGCAACTGGAGATAAGCTGAGCAGGTAAACTGATAATAATAAAGGGCTTAAGATGGGCTATCAGGGAAGCACAGTAATGTTGAAGAAGCTGAAGTTGAACGGTTCTGTAAAGACATACAAGACCTTCTAGAACTAACACCCAAAAAAGATGTGCTTTTCATTATAGGGGACTGAAATGCAAAAGTAGGAAGTCAAGAAACACCTGAAGAAACAGGCAAATTTGGCCTTGGAGTACAGAAGGAAGCAGGGCAAAGGCTAACAGTTTTTCCAAGAAAACGCACTGGTCATAGCAAACACCCTCTTCCAACAATACATGAGAAGACTCTACACGTGGACATCACCAGATGGTCAACACCGAAATCAGCTTGATTATATTCTTTGTAGCCAAAGATGGAGAAGCTCTATACAGTCAGCAAAAACAAGACCGGGAGCCAACTGTGGCTCAGATCATGAACTCCTTATTGCCAAATTCAGACTTAAATTGAAGAAAGTGGGGAAAACCACTAGACCATTCAGGTATGACCTAAATCAAATCCCTTAAGATTAAACAGTGGAAGTGAGAAGTAGATTTAAGCGGCTAGATCTGATAGACAGAGTGCCTGATGAACTACGGGCAGAGGTTCGTGACATTGTACGGGAGACAGGGATCAAGACCATCCCCGAGAAAGACATGCGAAAAACCAAAATGGGTGAGTTGGCCTTACAAATAGCTGTGAAAAGAAGCGAAAAGCAAAGGAGAAAAGGAAAGATATACCCATTTGAATGCAGAGTTCCAAAGAATAGCAAGAAGAGATAAGAAAGCCTTCCTCAGTGATCAATGCAAAGAAATAGAGAAAAACAATAGAATGGGGAAGACTAGAGATCTCTTCAAGAAAAGTAGAGATACCAAGGAACATTTCATGCAAAGATGCGCTCAATAAAGGACAGAAATGGTATGGACCTAACAGAAGCAGAATATATTAAGAAAAGGTGGGAAGAGTACACGGAAGAACTATACAAAAAAGATCTTCACAACCCAGATAATCATAATGGTGTGATCACTCACCTAGAGCCAGACATCCTGGAATGCCAAGTCAAGTGAGCCTTAGGAAGCATCACTTATGAACAAAGGTAGTAGAGGTGATGGAATTCCGGTTGAGCTATTTCAGTTCCTAAAAGATGATGCTGTGGAAGTGCTGCACTCAATATGCCAGCAAATTTGAAAAATCCAGCAGTGTCCACAGGACTGAAAAAGGTCAGTTTTCATTCCAATCCCAAAGAAAGGCAATGCCAAAGAATGCTCAAGCTACTGCACAATTGCACTCATCTCACATGCTAGTAAAGTAATCCTCAAAATTCTCCAAGCCAGGCTTCAGCAGTACATGAACCATGAACTTCCAGATGTTCAAGCTGGTTTTAGAAAAGGCAGAGGAACCAGAGATCAAATTGCCAACATCCACCATATCATCGAAAAAGCAAGAGTTCCAGAAAAACATCTATTTCTGCTTTATTGACCTTGGCAAAGCCTTTGACAAGGCTTTGTCAAAGCCTTGTGTTGTGGAGCAACACAAACAAAAATTCTGAAAGAGATGGGAATACCAGACCACCTGACCTGCCTCTTGAGAAATCTGTATGCAGGTCAGGAAGCAGCAGTGAGAACTGGACATGGAACAACAAACTGGTTCCAAATAGGAAAAGGAGTATATCAAGACTGTGTACATTTAACTTAATATATACAAATATATTAAATACATATCTTCTTTATTTAAATACATTATTTAACTTATATGCAGAGTACATCATGAGAAACACTGGGCTGGATGAAGCACAAGCTGGAATCAAGATTGCCAGGAGAAATATCAGTAACATCAGATATACAGATGATAATACCCTTGTGGCAGAAAGCAAAGAACTAGAGAGCCTTTTGATGAAAGTGAAAGAGGAGAGTGAAAAGTTTGCTTAAAGCTCAATATTCACAGTTACTTGTTAGCTGGTTTCTAGTTGAATTGGTTGTCTATCTAGTTACCAATACTGCAGTCATGCAGTCACCTATACATTATTTAAATGTATTTAACTGTTAAATGTGCTACCCACCAATAATGAAATAGACATTTATGAAAACTGAAGGAAAAAAAAAAAAGCTCAATATTCAGAAAACTAAGATCATGGTATCTGATCCCATTACTTCATGACAAATAGATGGGGAAACAGTGGAAACGGCGCCAGTGATTTTTTGGCTCCAAAATCACTGCAGGTTGTGACTGCAGCCATGAAATTAAAAGACGCTTACTCCTTCAAGAAAAGTTATGACCAACCTAGACAGCATATTAAAAAGCAGAGGCATCACTTTGCCAACAAAGGCCCATGTAGTCAACGCTATGGTTTTTCCAGTAGTCATGAATAGATGTGAGAGTTGGACTATAAATAAAGCTGAAGGCCAAAGAATTGATGCTTTTGAACTGTGGTGCTGGAGAAGACTCCTGAGAGTCCTTTGGACAGCAAGGAGATCCAACCAGTCCATCCTAAAGGAAATCAATCCTGAATATTCATTGAAGGACTGAAGCTGAAGCTCCTCCAATACTTTGACCACCTGATGCAAAGAACTGAGTCATTGGAAAAGACCCTGATGCTGGGAAAGATTGAAGGCGGGAGAAGGGGACGACAGGATGAGATGGTTGGATAGCATCACCGACTCAATGGACATGAGTTTAAGCTCCTGGAGTTGGTGATGGACAGGGAGGCCTGGCGTGCTGCTGTCCATGGGGTTGCAAAGAGTCGGACACGACTGAGCGACTGAACTGAAGATGGGCTAAGCTGCATTCTGCCCTTTTGGCCTTTGGGCTCCACTGCAGGATTTTCAGAGGTGTACAGTTTCAGATATTTTTTGTTTTGTTTTTGCTGTTTCCTGGTTTGTTTTTGAATATGTAACACCTCCTTGGTACAATATTCAGGTTGTAAAAAGGTATATACAATCATCAGCCATTCTGTTTTTTTCTGGTGGCAACCATTGTTGCCCATTTCCGGTGTATCTTTTCGGAGTCTACAATAGTACACATTTTATAAAGATAGTCTTCCAAAAAATATTCTACAGCCCACTTACTCAAAGTTTGTTCTTGATTAGCAACACCTGAGAGCTTGTAAAACATGAGACTCTCCAAGCCGGTGCTAGATGACTATGTTAAAGTGTGAGAGGCAATGTTATGCAGCCTTCCATTTATAAAGAGGGATTGGAAGGAGGCAAAATAGAAGGCAAAGACTAGAATGTAAGGTCCCTAAGACACAGTCTTTCATTCACAGTTATATTTCCAGCATTTGGCACAGTATCTAATATATAAGTAAATATTTTATGAATTGAGAATACAGCCCTAAAGTAAGACAATGGCAACTGAGAGGCAGGAACCAATCTGAAAGGTAGTTAACTGTCAGAATCAACAGGATTTAGTGGCTGTGATGATTAATTTTATGTGTCACTTTGGCTAGGTACTCAGTTTTTGGTCAAACACTAGTCTAATTGTTGCTGTGAATGTATTTTTTGTTTGTAATTACCTTTAAATCAAGAGGATGAGGTGGTTGGATGGCATCACTGACTCAATGCACATGAGTTTGAGCAAGCTCCGGGAGTTGGTGCTGGACAGGGAAGCCTCGTGCTGCAGTCCGTGGGGTCACAAAGAGTCAGACAAGACTGACAGACTGGGCTGACTGAACCTTTAAATCAACAAACTTTGAGTGAACCAGGTTACTCTCCATAAGGTGGATGGGTGTTATCCAACCAATTGAAGGCATTGAGGAAACACTGAGGAAAAAGGGATTCTGCCTGCAGACTGCTTTTGGACTCTGCAGCATCAGGTCTTCCTGGGGGCTCCAGCCTGTGGACCTGCTGTGTAGAATTGAGACTTGCCAGCTCCCACAATTACGTGAGCTAATTTCTGATTTTTTTTTTGGCCACACCCACCCCACAATTTGCACAATCTTAATTCCCCCGACCAGGGATTGATCTGAGCACTCAGCAGTGAAAGCTGGGCGTGCTAACCACTGTACCTCACAGGGAATTCCCTGTGAGCCAGTTTCTTAAAATGTTCTCTCCATAGAGACACATCCTGTTGGTTCTGTTTCTCTGAATCAACCCGATTAATACAGTGACAGACTGGATGTGGAGGAGGAGGGGAAGGGATCAGTAGAGTATGATGCCTTTGGAGACTGGAGGAGTGGAAGTGACACCCACCTATAAGTGCTCAAGTCAAAAACCTGGGCGCTATCCTTGCATTCCTCCTCCCACTTACCTCTTAAATTCAGTCCATCACCAAGGTGTGCGATTTGATTCCACTATTAATCTTGAACCTATTTAATTACCCCCATGTCTCTTGCTACTACCATAGTCCAAGCTTTCTCTAGACTCTTCTCCTATAATCTGCTTCCAGTGGGTTTTCCATCTTCTGCTCTTCCCTCTCCACAGTCCATTCACTACATACCAGGCAGTTTTGATTTAAAAAATCAAACATCGTACCCCTTCCTCCCCGTTGAAATCCCTTTAGTGGCTTCTTGGTGTTTGCTTGGGACTTAAATTCACAAGGCTCTGCATGGTCTGACTCCTGCCTCCCACCAAGCCCCTTATGATGCCATTCTGTCTCACTAACATCATTGCTACTGGCCCTTTGAGGCTACTAAGCCTTTTCCTGTTTTTGGACTTTGTACTTGCTATATTCTGCCGACAGTGCTTTGTCCACACCTTTATACAGTTGACTTTCCTTCCTCCTTCGAAGCCCTGTTACCTTTGCAGAAAGTTCTTCCCTGACCTCTCTCCAGCAAGGGGCCTCCCCAGTTACTCATCTTGTCACTCTGTTTTTGTCATAGCATGTATCAGAATTTCTAATGGTCTTGTTTCCCTATTTAGTATCTATTTGGAGCACAGGGATCTTGTCTGTGTTCTTTGCTACTGTATTCACAGTGCCTGGCATGTAGTAAATGCTTCATAAATATTTCTGAAAATGCCTGAATGGTGGTTCTCAACATTAAGGAATGAGGATAAATTTGGGCCACACAGATCTTGACACTCCTTTGAGGTATCCAAGTAGAAATGTGTAGTGTACACTTGGAACTGGAGCGGTCTGAACCTGTTTTAAGGAGAAATACGCAGCCAGCGCCTGGCTGTTTGAGATTATCTCAGCAGAGGTGTCAAACACAGGAGCAGAGAAGCCATACTGGACGTCCAGCCTAGTTGAGCTGTCAAATGGTTCCATCCACAAGTATCATTTTTTTGGCCCTGCAGCTTGTTGGATGTTAGTTCCCTGATGAGAAATCGAACTTGAGCCCCCTCCAGTGGAAGCTCAGAGTCCTAACCACTGAATCACCAGGGAATCCCCAATCTACCACAGTCATTTGAACACAATCACAGAAGACCCCTGGGCCGCCCTGGTGTCTCAATAGTAAAGACTCTGCCTGAGATGCAGGAGACAAGAGTTCAATCCCTGGAGCGGGCAGATCCCCCGGAGGAGGAAATGGCAACCTACTCCAGTATCCTTGCCTGGAGAATCCCATGGACAGAGGAGCATGGCGGGCTACAGCCCATGGGGTCACGACCGGGCACAAGCTGCTACAGAAGACTCCGGGCAAGAGCTGTCCAGCTGAGCCCAGTCGGCCCACAGATCTGTGAGAGATACCTCAAGCTTCTTAGGTCTTGAGGTGAATATACTTTCCTAGAACTTTAGAATTTGGAACTCAAGACTCTCAGGCCTGGCAGTTGGTGGCAGATGACAATAGACACTTCACCTCCTGCTGAAGTGATTTCCCAAGCCACCTTACTTCCTCACCTCCCCTTGAGGTCCAGTTGTCCAGCTCTTCCTTAAATGCCATGAGGTATCCCAGTATCTTTCCAGTCAATTCCATCATTGGCCTCAGCTAACATTTTTAACAAATACATCCTAGTAGTCTTATCTGCAGGTAAGAAATCTTGAGAAGCTAAGGTCTGCCATACTTAAGTCTGTTTGGCACATGGTGGGCACTTAATAACTGGAATGACAGCATGAATAAATTTCTAGGGATTTTTCTTAAAAATCCACCCATCAGGTCATTGTTTTTCCTCATGACAGGTAGCCTCAAAAGAAAATTAAGAGCTGGGTCCCAAAGAAAGCTGCTTTTGTATTATATTACTAGTCAACCCACACATTGTAGCATGACCTGAACTAGGAAACAGTAAATAATTGGCTTTAAAAGGTGGCAGATCCAATCAAATACACCAAGGTGAAGACACGGGAAAGCAACACCATTTCTGAAGTGGTAGTCATCTGTATTAACTTGCTTGAAGATGTTCTAAGACAATGTATCTTCAATGTTAATAGAAATAAGGTGAGATATAAGGGATAGGAGACCAAAAACCAAGATTCTCACAGTCCCCAGAAATAAGGCTAAGCTGCCCTGTGGATTTCTGGCAGATACCCAGGAGAGATGAAGATGAGAGCGTCTGGTCGCCTTGATTTTAGCCATTAGGATTCTCTTTAGTTCTTCCCTCACCAAGCAGCCATCTGATTGTGATTTAGTTTCCTAAGAAGGTAAATGAGTGAAATTGAGCCTAGAAATTAGTGCACCAAGTTACAACTCATTTATAGGGACTTCCCTGGCAGTCCCAGTGGTTAAAAGACTCTACACTTCTAATGCAGGAGGCTTGGGCTCAACCCCTGGTCAGGGAACTAAAATAACACATGCTGTGTGCCCCACCTTAAAAACAATTTATAAAGTACCAAAATCACTGATTTGAGGTCCCTCCTCCCCTAAAGAGCCTTCCCATAACATGAAATCAATGACAGCATGTCTCCTTTCAACTCCTATACATCTTTTCTGTATTTTATACAGTGATATAAAATCAGAGTGCCTTTCTGTTCGTCATCAACCTGGACAAGCCACACTCCCCCTGGAACTTTACCAATCTCCGGGCTCAGATTATCCATTTATAGTGCTAGCACCCAATACATCAACCATTTGTTGTTACTGAGAAAGGAAATTGGTTGCATGGAGAATTAGGTAAACCTGTATTTCTTCCAACTGGTCACCCACTCAATCTGTCCCCTATTCGATGGCCAATGATCTTTCTAAAACAAACCTGATACACTCCCTTGCTTAACTTACCCCCACCCCAACCAAGCTTGGCTTAACATTCCATAAATGTTGCACAGATACTTCAGCCAATCGAAGCCCGACTTCAGATTGTGCTGTTAGCGCTCTCCAAGTGAGTCTTTTCCTTCACATCCCTTTTCTCAACAAATGTCAGTCTCCACTGCTGGACTGTTAACAGCTTGAAAGCAGTTATCAGGGTTGCTTTCTTCTGCCATCCAGAGCCTGGCATAGTAAGGCAGTGTTTTTACATTACTTTTACCGTCATCAGGAAGTCTAGTCAAAGATACCTTCAAGGGTTGTCATACATCAAATATATTAAAGCTCATTATATGAGCTACTGAAAGCTCTAGTTCATTTGGTTCACTAAGAGAATGCTAACTTTGCAAGTCATTTATATGAGCCTGCTACCCCAATTACTTACCAGATTTCTCAAACCATTTAGTAATCATTCTTTAATTTCCTCAGCACCCATTTCTTCCTTCACACTCGGCATTCCTTTCATCAGACGTATTCATAACACTCATGGGTGGCCTCCCCATTAGCACTGCTCCATCTCTTTCCAGACTGCTTACTGCTCCTGTCGCCCCACCCCCACAAACTTTCACTTTTTATCTTGTATTGGGGTACAGCTGACTGACAGTGTTGTTGAGTTTCAGGTGAAGAGCAAAGGGACTAAGCCACATATATACATGTATCCAACCTACTCTGCTCCTTAGAGATCACCGAAAGCGAAAGCAATGTGAAAAAATTGTGTACTTGTAAACAAAGCACTATACAAATATAAGTTGTTAGATATTATAGTTTCTAATGGCTGATAAAATATCACCCAAAAAAAGTGCTTCCATAAAAGTTTTATTTATCCCCACAACAACCCTGTGAGGTAGGGTGATCAGGGCATTTGAAGATGAGAAAACTAAATCTACATTACTTGTTCACGGCTATACTGCATAGTAAATATGTAGAAATTAAATTGAGTATTTTAAACGTCCATGATTTATATTGATTCATGTGGAAAAAGGCAGAGAGAATATTAACTCCCCACTACCTTAATGCCAAAAGGACACTGCCTTGAAAAATCCCATTTCAAAAGATGAAAGTAGTATTTCATTGCTTATTTCTACAAAGATTTATAAAATAAAAAAATAGTGAAATATTTTACAATTAATATATATAATGGTCTCATTCAGGGATATGTCCTTCAGCTGTGTATATGATCAACTATTTCAAGTGCTAGAAACGCAAACTCTTAAAAAGTATGAAAGACAATGGTAATGAGCAGTAGCCTCAATCTTCTCTATTCCTCCACGTACCCTGACTAAGTTCTGTGAAATCTGGTAAACTGGTAAACTTTACTTTGTTGCCTACTCTCAAACCACTGTCACATTAGGCAGTGATTGCCCAAATCTATTAGAATCATTTGGAGAGCTTTTTAAAAACACAGAATTCTCAAGCCCCACTCTAGACTCAGACAATTTTGCAGAGGTTAAGGCCTCAGGAATCTGTATTTCGAAAGCTCCACAGAGTAACACAAATGAACAATCAGGTTTGGGAACCACTGATGTATTTTAAAATACTAATATCAAAACCATAAAGTAAGTATAAACCTCTTGCTCTCAACTCCCGTTTTTAAAAATTTCTCAAAATGCATTATAACCCTGGAATTCTGCCTCTGGGCAAGTAATTTTAATTCAAGATACAGAGAAACATTTTATAAAAATGTATCCTAGTGAGTTGAGACTTGGATTCCAATAATAATTTACGTAGCATTTTGATCTTAAGATACTGAGTTCTGTGGTTCTTATTCTGAAATTTTAAATTCTATTTTATACAGGTTCCTAGTAGGCTTTTAACTCAGGGGAAGACATGAAAAGTAATGACATAATCAAGCACATAAGCACTGAAAAAAATACTATACTCAAAAATAGCTTCATGAGAGGAATAAGAAAGTGGATGAATGACAACCTAAGGCCTTTTGGCCCATACATTTTTGTTCCCAGTCCACTCTTCCCCTATAAGGGGAAATAAAATAAACATTCTTTCCTAGTTGCTTGGCATAGTTATTCGGTGGGTGACTATTAACACTAAGTTAATTTAGATACACAAGATTAAAAGAGATAACAAATAAATACCTAGGAAGACAAAGAGAACTCAGGTCAGAAAACCTTAACTAGCTAACGATGTAGCATGTAACACCATCATGTGAATACAGTTAAATGAAGGCGTCAGTGTCCTTTACATTTCAGCTTTATGTGATTGACAGAAGGTGTGGAAAAGATCTGGTCCTTATGAAGAAGTCTGTGCTTGCTGTAAAGATTTGTAGGAATAATGAAATGCTTTCTTCATTGATGAGATGAAGTCTCTGTTTTTCAGGGAAGTTGACTGAACGAAACAATGAAAAACTTCTTTAGATGGTTAAATGAAAGAAATATCTAATTGAAAAAGTCATTGGCCAAAGATAACTTGAAAAAAAAAAAATGATTCTACATTTAACCATCCCGCCCAAAACAAACAAACCAGGAAAACGAGAGAAATATAAAAAAACAATATACACATCCATTTTCACTGACAGTTACAAGAAAATAGCCATTTATAGAAGTTACAATGCTTTCAACAAATCCCCCTCCAAATTCTGGGAAATAAGATAAAGCCATTGGGTAAATAAATATACATACTAGCTAATATAAAACAATTTATGCTTTTAAATTGTTGTCAACTTTAAGACCCAAGGAGAAATACGCTGCTATAAATCTGATCAGGGCTACATATATTACATGGCGTTAAAAAACACAACTGATTAAAACATCCTGACAATAATACAAATATTTAAAAGAATGTCTTTAAAAGTCAGACATTTACCACCGCAAATATCACAATTATAATATGTACTTCAGAGTTGTAATGTGTATATAGGTCACTTTTTCTGTGTCATATCAGGTATCCATCTCTCCTGCATTTACTATGGTCAGTTTCTAAGAGTTCATGTTTCCTGTGTGAACTGAAGGGGCTGGGCACATTAATTCATAAACACCTCCATTTAACTAAACGGAAATGTTTAAGATAACATCTACCAACAGATAAAGGAAAGAAGGACTAATAAAACATATTAAGGAGGAAGGAAGCTGGATAACGGTCTCTAACTTATTCTAAATTTTGTATTAGTAACAAATTTAAAATGACTCAAATCAAGTAAAGAAAAAATATATTAAATTGATATCAAGAAATTTTCTCGGGCCACAGAAAATTTTCCCTTAGCTTATTTCTTTACAGAATCTTGTTAGGCTTGATTCATTTGTCAGTTGACTTAAAGGAACTCTCCAGCAGGGGATCAAAAGCAGCTTTACCAATAAAAGGTGGCTAAAGTAGTTTTTAAAGTGCCTATCGGCACAACGGTTTATACAGGTGCTTACATTTCCCTTCTAGTTGTGGGAAAGCCCATAGAGTCTGTATGTACTTAATCGGTAAAGCTTTCAGCAATTATAATGTAAGTTCAAAGTTTAGATCCTATATAGGTTTTGCTGTTTGAACATAAAAAGGGAGCAAGGAGAAATGTAACCAGGTTCACAATTTTGAGCAAGAGCATATGTAAAGGTAACGTATGTACATTTTATTTCAAGAAAGACAGAAGACAAACAGCATAAAGATGCCCAGATGCCCTAAAGATAAATACATTTCAAAGATTCTCATTAAAATGAATCTGTATTATTTTTTCCTGCAAGCAAAATACCTTTCTTTAAATTAAAAACAAACCAAAAAACCCCCAATATTCTGAATTGCAAATTTTTTTTTTTTTTGCAGAAAATCTGCCATGATTATTTTTTTTAATGAATAAGGATTTTCCACAAAACAGGCTTGCTCTACATGCTAGATTTTTAAACAGTTCAGTGACACAATATGCTAACTACATACACAACAGATAATATAGTAAGAAA
The DNA here is from genome assembly GCF_019320065.1 of Cervus canadensis. Classification (NCBI taxonomy): domain Eukaryota; kingdom Metazoa; phylum Chordata; class Mammalia; order Artiodactyla; family Cervidae; genus Cervus; species Cervus canadensis. The sequence continues at coordinate 96,536,307 of NC_057391.1, read as the reverse complement.
ACACTCAACCTGATGAAAAGTTAAAATCTTCATTAATACACTGAAAATTGACATAACTCATGCCTTTAAAATCAAAAATACAAAAATTAAATGTTTTCCTAAAAAGATTTCCTTATTTTAAGGATTCATTTGAAAATGAAGCTGCATGTAATTTGTACAATAAGTTGTACAAGTAAACAGGTAATATACATAAAAAATTAAGTGACATACTCCTCAATTATCAGTTGTCCACCTTTAATTTCCAATACTGTACTTTCTTAACAAGCATACAAAATATCAAACTTCTCTTTAGAAAAAGTGCCGTTCTTTGACATCCTTTACACAAAAACAGTCTGAGCCTGTGGCATGTTAATGCAGTTGAGAGGCAATGCCTACTAACTTTTACAAATTCTACCTCCATAAAAAGCCTCCCGAAAAAGAGATTACACGCCACTATAAAAATATCAACCTCTTGTGGTAGCTGCATCAGAGAACCAAGGCTTGAAGACTATTTTCATATAGCATAGAAAACCACTATGAGAGCACATTGACTGCACTGGTGGCCTGGGCGTCTACTGTGCCACGGGGTTATGCATAGCTACTGCAAGGTACCAAGACTGTTACACAGAGCTTAAATTGATTGTAACCGAGAGCATAACAGAGGTACTACCAGCCCATGCAAAGTAACTAAAAATACTGAATCACTGTGCTGAATACTTCATTCCTGGAGAAAACCAAAGGCATCAGTAACCAAGTCAAGCCCAACAGGTGACCCAATCCACCCTCCTCAAAGACTGGTGAGCACAGTGAGGTCTGAGGTATACCTTTATCCATCAAGTCTGTGTGCCACTGCGAGATAGTACCACTTGGAACACAGGCCATCACAACGGTCTACACCTTTTGAATAGTAAGTCATTCATATATTCTTATCTACCCAGTCTCTTGATTTTTGAAAAGATTTCACCTACAGTAGAATATTACAGAAACAAAATATAAATGCATGTTCTCTCTAAATGAAACTTACATGGACTAAAAGTAGAGGATATTTTTAAACAAATATACAATATGCAGGCAGACAAAGCAGGAAAACGGCCATTCAAATGTATAATAAAAAACTAAAAATTTACTATTTCCAGAAAACTATGAAGCGCCTCAACTAAAAGGAATGCATAATGAAATTCTAATCTATTAATAATACAGGTCAAAAATGTAAAAAGGTTATAAACCTTAACAGGAAAAATAAAACAACTTTTACTGGCCATTCCTGTTGAAATGAGAATTTTAAAGTAACAGAAAAGTGGCTACAAACCCACTTAGAGCACCAAACAGAGAGAAAACAAAAGTCCATTTTCATCTCTGCTATTGTCATAAAGTCCTGTGTGGCTACAGGTCAAACTGCTGGTGGCAGAAACAGAATTCTTTATAAACTGCAGATGTCCTGTACATAAAAAATTTCACTGGAGTTGCACTAGTTCTAAAGACTCTTCTGTTTTCGCCTACCTACTGTGTGTATTCAATCTGAGATAAAGTCTCTTTCTGTAACCCTTGATTATTATTGGGCACCAAGATAAGAAAAGCAAGACGGGGTACAAAAATGCAAAATTTCAACAGTAATGGCAATGTTTTTGTCTTAGTCCAAAAGGGTCCTGCATCCTCTCCCCCTTCAGTGATCTGACAAGTCTTTGTACTTAATCAGGGGGCAGCAAGTCATGCAAGCGAAACCGGTCTCTGATGTGCGGTCGAACGTCTTCATTCTGTTGGAGAAAGACATTTTAAAAGCCACGTAACTCAAAAGACATGATCCTTACAGCATTATGAACATCCTTACTTTGCAGGGAAACTATGGATATTTATTTTATAATTTACATTATTATCATTTTTGCCAAATCCAAAGACACTACACAGAAGTAAACTTAAATTTAGATTAAAAAGAAAAGCCTGTCATTAATGTATCAATTTTGTAAGAACAATTATGCAGTAAGAGATCAAACCAAAAGACAGGTAAAGCATTAAGCCACTGAAGTCTACTTTACATGGTAGTTTTAAATTTAATCCACGGATATAGCAGAAAAAATTCCCAGAATGAAATTTCAGTACCATAAGCATCAATTCTAGACCTGAACTGCGAAACCTACTTAACACAACTAGTTAGTGACTTGCCATAGGGAGTTTGGCGAAATAAAACAATGTATAGAATTTTAAATACTGATAAACATAATAATCTTTATCAACCTCTGCCCTAGTCTTTCACCATGTTTACTTGAAACATCAGTACACATAAAGCAATTGAAAAGATTTATTTCAACAGAGTTAAAGCAACAAAAACCTAACAGAAAGATAAATGAAAAGATATACCTACCAGTTCTACTAGCTTCTCCAGAAATGGAATCAATTTTAGCAGTTCATTGTCATTTTTATCCATAAACCAGCTTTCTATAGGGATTCCATTAGATAGCTAAAATGATAAATAAGGAATTAACTTTATTTTTCATTTACAGTTTGCCTAAGCTGGAAAAGCTTTAAAAGAAATAACAGATTTTAGTAAATATTAATCCATTAAGTTCCTTTAAAAAAGGAATGCCATCAGAGTTTATGCCTGTCACATTCTTTGACATCTTAATAGTGCCAGACACAGATGTTAAGGAATAAACTGAAACCTAACTGGTTTTTCAGAGTAATTCTTAGTGTACATAAAACTTAACAAGAAATATTCATTAAAATAAGTTTTGCATTAACATAACTAAAAACATTACTCATTAGAGAACTATTAGTCAACGCTAGGCCTTCTGAATAAAGGAATACTGCCATTTTTAAACAGAAAGAAAGCATATAAACAAGGATTGTGTCCCATTCATTGTTTTACTCCCAACAAATTTTACTCCCTAACAAGATAACCTGAAACATAGTAGGAACACAACAAATTGACTCAATGGTATTTCGTTGAAATCTAAAAGCAAAACTACAAACCATATTTGTTTTACAGTAAATATTCTCTAGGATACTATATCTTTTAATATTTACACAGAACACTGTGTTTAAGATGGAGGGTAACTGAAATTATTTTATTTACAAACCAATTCTTAAAAACATTTCAAAATGCAAGGAAATGAAAGTAGTGACCTAAAAGGAACATACTTCAATACCATACGCCATCTTTCCCCCTCGTCTTTACTCTTTTTTATGTTTTATTACGGACATTGTGAAACACAGAAGTTGAGGGCAGTCTTGTATCATCTACACCCAAACCCCTTTCCAACATCCCAATTCTGCACTGATTTATTCTGACGAAAAGCTCAGTCGTATCTCGTGAACATGCTCAATGTAAAATCTATCTTGCAAAGACGGCCCATCTCTGTCTATCTATGTATGCATCTGTCTGTCTGTCTATGCCGTGCTGCATGGCCTGTGAGAGCCTAGTTCTCTGACCAGGGGTGGAACCCAGGCCCTCAGCAGTGGAAGTGCTGAGTCCTCAACACTGGACTGCCACCGAACTCAACCAGAGTTGAATTTATATGTCTAAGAGACACTGACAAAGGGTACAAATATGTTGACAAAATACTCTAATATTTCAAAATGTCGAATTAAACAGACCAGAAGAACACGGTATAATTCTCAAACTTGTTTACAATTAAAATTACTGATTTAACAACTGATAAGAATGCTATTGGGGCTTCCCGAGTGGCCCAGTGGTAAAGAATCCACCTGCAATGCAAGAGACATGGGTTCGATCCCTGGGTTGGGAACATCCCCTGGAGGAAGAAATGGCAACCCACTCCAGTATTCCTGCCTGGAAAATCCCATGGACAGAGGAGCCTGGTAGGCTACAGTCCGTGGGGTTGCAAAAGAGACACGATTTAGCAACTGATAAACAACAAGAAGAATGCTATCAAATGGTATGTATCCTACAGTCCCTTCTTAGGGTTTTACTATTTCAAATTTACATGTATGTTGTATTTCATTTAAAAGAAAAATTTCCACAAGGAATATACTAATTTGGCGCTTCTAATTCTAAAAGATGACACTAAACAAGGAAATTCCACCAGTGAAAATCCTGTTGCCCCATCACACTGTTCGGCAGCATTCGTCTTAGTTTGTTTAACAGCCTTCTTCCTACCTGATATGCAAAGGCTTGCGGTGAGTTGTCAATTATTATAGTTTTTGAAAGATCTCTTCCAAGGATATTTAAGTCCTTTATATAGTTTCCTTGTACACAAACACAATGTTCACGGAAAAGCCGGTGCCTAAACATAAAAGTAAAAACAAATTAACTAAAAAATAATACATCTGTAAAAAGCACAACATATACTGAAACATATACACAATACACGTACCACAGGCTTTACAATTTAAGCCTTATCATTTTCTCTCACAAAGGAAATTCAATTACAAGTGTGGGCCTAGGCTTCGGGCTATGGTCTTATTATAAAAATTCTTAGCAATTATTGAAACCTTACAACCAAATATTACCATGCCTTAAAGAACTTTGGTTTATCCCAAAATGTTATATTAAATGATAAAGAGGGATGAAAAACTCTGTAAATTGTTTTTGTAATTTATTTACCCAGGAGAGCTCAGTTCAGATGCAGCATCTGGTTGTCATCGAGGTCCTGCTTTTTAACCAATTTTCCAGATGGTTGACTGAGGCACCAGGAGGTCAAGTGACCTGCCCAAGGTCACACAGTAAGCCAGCGGTTAGCCCCGCAGTGGGACCCAGGGTCCTCCTGGCTCCCAGGCCTTTGCTCTAACCCGAAGACCACACAGCCTCCCTATCCCTGCACATGCCAGAATAGAAAAGGTAAGAAGGAATGTTTCCGTGTTGGCATTAAAAAAAAGTCTTTAGTTTCTCTTACAGGTTTTGAGGAAAGGTGCAGAGGCCAGAACATTCCATCATTTCAACTTTTCCCAAACACCCGTGCTTTAACTGTCTGTGTGATCATTTGAAAAAACAAGGACTGAATGAAAGGATGAATTCAGATTCAAGTGTTACAAAATTGATCTTTCAACTGTGAAAACTGAAAAATGCTATATCATTTTAAAAAGAAAGCTATTAAGTTTTGTAATATTTATATAATCTCTATTTAGCACTCAAAATATATTAGTTTCTGAATATTACTAATAACTGGTACAGATCATCTTGAAACACTACTTACATACATTAATAATTTGGTAGTTTGGCTTCCTTGTGTCTTAATCCTACTATAAAATTTTTCAGGAGCTAGGATTTACACATTCATAATATTTTTAATTCTCTAATTTTAAGAAAGGGCATTTTCTACCAACAAAATCTGTCATAGGTCTAAGAACAACCAGTAACTGGTATTGTAATCAGTGGTAATGGAAAAGAGGAAGAATCTTAAAACCAGACGAAACGTAATAGTACAAACAGTTTTTTCTAATGATCATCTACGTCTGAAAGGTTTAAAGACCGTCTTACTTTGAAAATATAAGGCTAGACAAAAGAATTTAAGTCCTGGCTGGACCTAAATAAGATTCTACATTTTATCTGTATAAACATCCAGATACGAGGACACTGGAGGCAGGCACGGTGGGTGCCTGAGAGTCACACTGACAACTTCTCCAACGGCAGCAACTCACCAGACATGAGTGTACATGGAGACTAATGTTTATTGTAATTTAATTATAAACTCCTTCCAGTTATCAGGAATCTGAGGGTTGGTTAGTAGCATGTATTTGCAATTTGAAAAATAAACTACTTTTGCTAGTCATCGAATTAGCAATTCAGACTCATGGGATTTTCTGAATCGACCTTGTCACCAACACAGATGATGCCCTATAGCACTCTTAGTGCATTCAATACACAGTTCAAGAAGTTTTTCCTGTTTTAAGTTTTTCAAAATACAACTTGATGAAACAAGTTTAAACTCCCAAAGGCACAGGTTTTATAAAACTAGTTTAAAAGAGGGCTTTTAACTTGTCACATCACAACTGGATGACTATGATCTGTCCCCTAGTAAAATGAAAGCTCCAGAAGGGAAGGGCTTATGCTGCTCACCACTGTTCCCTGAACACTGGAGGTGCTAAACAGAAATCTTCAGAATGAGTGAAGTCATCAGAGCAAAATCACTCGTATGCTTTTATTATCAGGTAAAAGGAGCATAAATTATAATATACTTTTATGAAAATAAAATACCATTTTCATCTGTGTGTCTGAAGCTTGCTTATATGGAAGATAAAATGGAAACTGACTAAACGACAAATTTTGATCCTTGAAATTAAAAATAAAAAAAAAGAGGGAAAAATCTCCTAAATGTGGACATTAGGAAAAGCCTTTCACTATAGTTGAAACCACTCAATAATAAAGGTACTATTAACAGTAGAAATTAAGTTTAGGGTTTTCTACTAAGACAATATGGGAGGAAATATTCAAGAAAATGAACACTCAGCTACCAAAGCTTTCAGGAGCCTTTTCCTGTATCCCAGCTCTTGATCAAAAACCAAAGATTAACTCCTATACTCCAGAGGATACAGCAAGACTGCTGAGTCTTGGTATCTCACCTCAGTTGACAGAAGTAATGAAACTAATCTTCAAATTGTCTTAAATTACTGGGAACACTCCCACCTAACCAGTAAATACACTGCATCTGCTGGCTTAGGACACACACGCAAGGAACTGAGTCCAGATCAGAATAACCTGAGTGACTAAACCAATGGCAATTTCCAATTAGACTCGTGTAACATCTTCTTTCCATGGAAGATAAATTTGCTCTTTAAAATAACCAAGAGTTTAATTTGATCTTTTTTGTTAAAATTAACTTTCAATTTCTATGTCACTAAAAAGATGACATAACATGCATTATCTCAGAGACATTAAGTGAAAACATCATGCACAGTGAAAAATTCCACATACCCCCAATTTCCCCCCAATCCCGAAGTGAGGATACAGATGTACAAGTGAAATAAACACATTTGATCTTTGTATCCATTAAAGAACGTCTGTCTGGAGTTTAATTAGGAACTCTTAAAGAGTTTGGGGGCTTAAAAAGAAAAATCACTTATTTTCACCATTTAACACAACAAATCGCTATAAATGCAGCCAACTAAAAATGGCCATCAAAATTAAATAGAATCATAGTAATTTCATTGTTCAGTGTGACAGACATTTCCACTATTTCTTAATTAAATTTACCTGACCAGTTGCTTTTTAGGGTCTAGTATGTTCAGTAACTTGTCTGCATACACCTTCTTAGAAGCAGTAAAAAGAATGATCTATAAATTCAGGGGAAAAGAAGTAATCATTATACATGATCTAAATATGGGTACTATATTGAATAAAATAAAAATACTGTAATAATTAACTTAAGTATGTTTACCTCATACATCTGAGACATTCGTTCCAGGAACTCCCTGAAGAATGGTCTTAATCTCACATAAACCTGAAAAAAACACAAAGATAGGCTTCAGCAAATAAAAATATGAAACAGAAACAACTTATTTATAAGAAATGTTCTAACTTTGAATATGATTTCAAAGTTCATATGAATAAAAAAGTTTACTAAGTACCACTTGACCAAATATATTTCACACACCAAAAATCACTTAAAACAACCTTTTGGTAGGGTAATAATAATTGCTGGTGATCATTTCACTTTTTAATAGTTAAACAGCAGCATATAATAGACCTTCATGGAATGTAATTTCAATAAACAGTTAAACTAGGAATGGCAGGTCTCCCTCTGAGATTCTGATCCACAGATCAGCTCCATCTTCCAGCCAGGCAGCATCCATCCAATTATTAGGCAGGCTGTGTGTCCACCTCTAGCTGACCTGTCTCAATGACCTTCCTCAATGATCACTCAGAATTTCTCCTCACTTGCTTAAGAATACCTTTATTTTCAATTTCTATTAAGGTAAATAATGTTTAAGAAGGAGATGTCTGGATTGGTGGGTTTAACTAACAAGAATTTTTCAGAAATCAAGCTTGTTCTACACTTACTGATTCAGATATGGTATCTAAATTAGCACTACTGGGCTACTTGAGATTGAAAATATAATAATCAAACACACGAGTTATCAAAACCAACTGACAATATCAGGAAAGACTACAGTAACCAAAGAACTGACTCTAAATATATTATTCTCTTATTTGTCTGTCTTTCTGCCTATATTTAACACAGCTCTTGTAATATACTCAAGAAGCATAGAAATATAAGTCATGAACAACCACTAAAAACTGATTTACAAGAGACTTTAACTCCTTTAAATTATATTTATTTTGTTACAAAAAATTTTTAAAAAGAAAAGTTTGTACTTCACTCAAAGGTGATTATTAAAGTCAAAAAGCATGAAAAACAAATACTCATTATAGAACATCTATGCACCAGATTCACTTGATTCAGATTTTTTTAAAGTTGTGGTGGCAACAAATTCAAAATTTAGGCTTCATCATATTTAATTATGTCATCAAGTACACATCTAAACAAAAATGACCTTATGATAAAAATCTAGTTTTGGGAATGTTTCAGAGCAGAACAGGGAAATTAGGCACAGGATTTTAGAAGGGTCTATGTACTAACAGTCTTTGTAATTTCTAAAGCCCAAACAGTGTAAGAGAAACCCAAATATATAGTAAGTATATGATAAAAATCTGTTAAATAAATTGAATTTGATAATAAACAGATTTAGGCAAATAAACAAAACTGCCTTAAGTTAAGCAACATAAACAAAACTGAGAAGGAAAGGCAAGACTACATGCTATAGGACAACTACACACTGGAAGGACAACCACTGAATTTCCTTAAGAACTGATCACTGTGGAAGACAAATTTCAAAAAATTATTAATATCTTAATAATATCACCCTATTCCCACCTACAGGCTTGAATAATAAGTCAAAGTGTGTGTTAGTCACTCAGTAGTATCTGACCCTTGTGACCCTATGGACCACCAGCCTCCAGGCAAGAATACTGGAGTGGGTTGCCGTTCCCTTCTCCAGGGGATCTTCCCGATCCAGGGATTGAACTCATGTCTACTGCACTACAGGCAGATTCTTTATAGTCTGAGTTACCAGCGAAGCCCAGCATAATCAAGATTTACTCATTTCTAAGCCTATTATAAGGCAGTTGATCTCAGTAGCTTTGACTAATCAAAAATGAAGTAAGTCACACACTCCTACCACGAGCAAATAACAAAATCCTTAGTATCCAATCCCTATCCTTTAGGATGAGATACAAAATTTTTAACCAGATTTGCACTTGTAATTAATTTTAACATTTGCATCCTAAAATATTTGGTATAGTTTGGTAGTTTTCAACATACCTTATTTGATAATCCAAGTAACTGACAGATTTAGATATATTACTACTTTAACTGACAAAATCAATTTTTATTCATTATGGAACACTTCAAAATATATTTGTAATGGTTAAGGAAAAACTATCAAATCGGTCAACACTTTTTTTCAGTCAACCTTATCTCATGGAAGATGATAAACCATGAACCATCAGAGCCCTCTGTTCGCTGCTAAGAAGCAGTTAAATGCATTTAACAACCAAAACTACTCCATTTCTGCATGTGTATAAATGCTTCCATTTGCTTTCAATATCCCTATCACTTGTTCATACTGTAAATTAAAATAAGCAAGGCGTCTACAATTTGGGGTCTGTCTCCTCTGAAAACTAAAATACCTCCACTGTAGAGGAACACTTCTATTTAAACAGCATTATCTAGCATAGTAAGTGGAACACTGTACAAAGGGGACACTTTCCAACTTCTTACACTTCTGGATTAGGTCAAAACTGTGACTTCACTATGGTTCTACAACTTTGACTATACTTAAAAATGTAAAACACATCTTAAAATTTGACATCACTTTCACAATGTACCTGTTTACTGGGGATGAAAGGCAGCACTGAGATAGGGGAATATAATGCTAGAGTGTTTTCTTACCATGAGAATAGAAACTGGTCACTGTAAGTGTTGCTACTCTCAGAACAGATTCACTATTTGAAACACGGGAAGGTGTTTCAGGATTAAAAGACATAAGCAGAAACTGAGATGGTTAGGGAAAAAAGTGTTGAAAGGTACACAGCACCAGCGAGCAGGGATGGGACTGGGACCACATGTGCTGAGAAGGCAAAGTCTCAGAAAGAGAAACAGAAACAGTCATGAGGACAGCAGGGTTTCTAAGTCACTGGGATGGATGTATCGCAGCAGAAATATACAGAAGTCAAGAAGCACTAAGAACCGTCCAGCAGGAAATAAGAACAACTGTAAGGGACGCACGATACAATGAGACTACAATCGCATACTGTGTTAGGTCAGAGAGACACAACCACACAGATACACACAGAGACATGCCTCTAAACGCTTCAAAATCGATTCCACAGATGCCCTTTTCTTCTCCTAACTGTCTCATAACAAAGATTCCCGTCTCAAGTTACTTACTTCCTATTTTCTACATTCTTCCACTACTGAGTATTTCAGAAATCATCCTCCTTTACACTCGCAACTCTTTAAAATCATTTAGTCACCCAAATGTAAGACTAGGCCGTAAGTTTCATTTCAGGCTGGTGTATATATGCTCCTTTAACTATACAGCAATTATTCTAGGTACAGAACAAATAGTTTTAATCACTAAACCAAATATATTTTGAAAAAGTCAAAGTCTTAATGCATAATGCTATAATAATGAACAATTACTATATAAGACACCATACACAAACACATATCTTAAATAAGACTGCCTACTACCCAAAGATGTTCATGCTATGAAATGTTTATTATGTAAAACTTTTGTACATTTCATACTCATGACTCAATTTATTTTGGAACTGGAAGTTTGTACCTCTTAATTCCCCTCACCTGTTTCATTATATGTTCATGCTATAAACTTTTAAAACAAAATCTACTAGAATAATATCTGTAAAAATAGTGATAACTAATCTTGTGTAATATATTGTGAACAGATTTTACCAAAACTTAGATGATATCTGACAGTCAGCCTGTACTTTCTGTAGTACTAAGACAAGAGAATGTTCTGTAACTGTGCATATAAGATGATGCTAATAGGTTATAAATGGTTAACAGAACTAGATTTAATAAAAAGTCATTAAAATAGCTATCCAGTCACAAATTGACTATATTTTGTGAAAGTCTATCTAAATTCAAATTCATGTCTAAGTATGCAATGTCAGTTATATATACTGATTTCTGTAACTAAACCATTATCTTAGTTATCCAGGTGACATTTTATGAGCATGACCAAAAAAAGCCAGGGGACACCCAACAATCTCAATTTGCGGGCAAAACTGGAAAAAAAATTCTTACATGTAGTTCTTTTTAGGAAAAATACTTCTAGTTTTAAGCACAGATAATATGACCCTAACATCTTTTTTAAAAAGCATCTTTTAATATTTTTTCCATGAAATCCTTTGAACTTATTGCTACACTGTTGCAGGAAGGAAAAGATCAAATTCGGTGGTATTCACCCACTTTAGAGTATGGCACCTTTAAACAAAAAGATGATAGGTGGATGCTACATATTTAATCAGCAGTAAGAATTTAAAACAACAGAAAACCAAGAACACTGGAGAATGTAAAGAGTATCAGTACACATACACCAGTATATACCACAGGTATATAAGAGGCTCTGCCGATTTTTTTAACCCTTCTGTACACCTCAGTTTCTTCATCTATAAAATGGGTATAATAACAGTACCTACATAAGGTTACTGTAGTAAATAAGTTAACACATATAAAGCACCCAGAACACTACCAGCACATCAAGACCCTCCATAGCAATTATTACTATCCACGTGATTATTTAAAAGTAATCAGCCATAAGGAAAATAGCTGGAAAGAGTAGGATTTTATGGGGGTAGGACTGGGCAACCACAACTCAAAGAGAAAGCTCTATCTTTACTTGTAGAAGAGGTAAAGTAAGTCAACGGATTACTTAATTATTTAACTTAGTTAACACTGTCTTTGCATCAATATCAGATCACAGAGACAAAACCCAAATCTTTTCCATAGAAAGAGGGTTGCTCAGATACGCCCTGTGGAGGCCTCAACTTCATAATCCATGGGTGATTTTACAAGTCATCTTTTGCTTCATACAGTTTCAATAAAAGGTAGATTGCTGCTGGGGATAGTATCTGTAGGTGGATCAATCTGAGAATGAATAGGTAAATACTGAAACATCATAACCAATAAAAATGAAACTCTCCAACTAAAACCTTCTGTAAAACCTTACACTATATTAAATAGAAATAAATTTGAAAAGATACTTTCTTATGGAGTCCAAATGGGATAAGATGTTTCATGTATTCATACAGAAGGTATATTAAAAATTAGCAATGAAGCATACTTTTTTTCAAGTCATGGCCATTTACATATATACACACACACATATACAATTTTTCAATTTAAGTATGTATGTACACATATTTGTGTATGTATATATATATAAGGTTTAATGTGTTTCTTAAAATCAAGTTTACTGACTTTAAAAGCAAAAAAAAAAAAAAAAAAACAAAACCCAAAAGCCCACAAAGCCTTCAAAACCTAAATTCTTTAAGTCTCCAATTTAATATGTTTAATAGTCAACTGTCACCTCTCCTAAAGTTGCAAAATATTTTCAGCTACTGAACAAGAATTTTGTGTATTTTTAAATGAACTGCTGCTAATTTAAAGATACATTTATAAGGAATACAAAAGCCATGATGAAAAAATTAGTACCAATGACTGACTATACTTACTAATAAGGATGGAAAAATTATTTTAAATGCTGACTTACAACTAATTATCAAAAATATTATTCCCTATCAGATATAAAATATTACATTCATCCTCAATACTGTGTCCATGGCCCCAGATATTTTAAGGAACAGATATACATACTACTTTTATATAATAAAATTATGCTTTATGAATGTCAAAACAAAATGCCTCCTGTTTGGTATCAGTTTAAGTCAGAGCGTGAGGCGAGGAAAAGCTTGACTAAGTGTTTACTAACAGAACTCTTCATTCAAACAATTGCTCTTTTTCTTCATCAAGCAAAAATGCTGACTTTTCTAGGAAAGACTGCAGAAAAGAGATAGATGCCACTGACCTCCTACTTCTATTTTTCTGTAGTATAAAATATTTGAAATCCTTACAAAAATTATCCTAGGCTGTAAGCCTCCCAGAAAACAAACTATAATAATGAGGAAGAGGCTGAGCTTTGCTAAACATGGGGTTTCCCACCCACCTTTCCCCCCAACTCTTCCCATAAAAGCAACCTCTACTATTAAAACAAGGCATACTTTAGCAAGTAGCTCCCTATAGGATCCTCTCTCTCCTTGAGTGCTTACCACAATCTGATTTCTGGACAGCTGACCCAAAGTTTGTTGATTTTACTGATCTTCAGAAAGCCACTGACTGGCTAAAGTCTTATTGGTGAACAGAGTCAAAAATCAGATGCCCCTGCCATACTTTACAGAATGAGGAGTTGTACAACACAGTTACGTTTGGTGGCACTGTGGTGAAACATATGAGGCATCTTCTTTTTGTCTTCAATTAGCCACGTTTGGGCTGGGTAGCTCTATTACATCTTCAAAAAACTGAGCTCCAGTTCTTGATGGAGACAGAGGAAGGTCATTGAGGAGGTGGTTCATCTCAAGAGCTAAGTGAAAAATCTGTCTTTTGATTCAGTCCTGCTTGTGGATAGAAGTCATCTTCTGGATGGAAGAGGGAGTGAGATGACCTAGAGTCTTGAATTGGTGGATCTGCAGGAACAGAAACTAAATACAGTGGAGACCTCTTAACTGAGTAACACCACGAGATGGATTTCCTGACAATGTGTCAATATAAGCTAAATATAAAAATGAAAACATGTGCATTGGAACTGATCATGCACTTGTTTTTCCAGATATCAAATGCATTTGTACCATTCTACAATAATAAATAAATAAATTTGTTTTCCAGTATCTAACTGTAAAACAATTCATGGAAAAACTACAAATTAAGGGAAAAGGAAAAAACATTCAAACAAAAAATCTATCTACTTTGCCTTAGCGAATGCCACACCCTCACTTTAAACACTCAGTTACTCTTTCAAATGACTTTTTCACAAGCTATAATCTGTAATCTATATAGTGTCAGTGGTAACATATATCAAAATTTTCATTTGAGTTGGATCTTTTAGGTTTATCCCTAGAGAATGGAAATTCAAATATACTCAAGGTACTAAACTGAGGCTTGAATAATCTATCTCTTCAGTATTCTAAGTCTTGCATTAACTAAGCTGATCCCTACTTATCAATCAAAAGAAGAATGTATATCATGAAGTAAGGCAATCCTTAAACGTTGAGTAGTGACCACCTTAAAATTTCCCTCAAACTTTCATCTGCAAAAACCTTAGAAAGTCCATAATCAGGGTATACTGGATCTAATTCTAAATCTCTCTATATGTTAACAAGAATTTTGATGAACATTTGATTACTTACTTCCATTTAGAATCTGAACATGTAAATTTACTGCATATACTCTCATAATTATTAGACCAAGGGTTAGCAAACTATGGCCTTTGAGCCAAATCCAGATCATCACTTATTTTTATTAAGTAAAGTTTTAATGGGATGCAGTCAGGCTTATTCATTATGTGCTGTCTATGACTACTTTCATGCTACATGGCAGAAAAAGTAGTTGTAACACAGACTGCAAAACCTAAAATATTAACAACTGGCCCCTTATAGCAAAAAGTTTGCCAACTCCTGATACAGACAACTATTAAAACATACAGAAAGCAAATTGCATTTTAAATTGTTTTGAAAGAGAACAGCAAACAGAATTAAAATTAGGTATAGTTCTACCTCAACAAACTTACCATAAAAAGAAAGCAAAAGTAATGGAAGTCCCAAGAGGACACTTTATCTGACTTTGATTCAAATGAAGAATTTTGATCTTATCTTAACATTACCATTTTATTTTAAAGCATATATTCGTAAATGTTATGGAACTGACATATCCAAGAGTATACTGATAAATGCCATGAAACTGTTCCCTTAAAAATGATTAATTTTATATTGTGAATTTAAATCTCAACCAATTATTTTTTAAGAGTATATACAGTCTTTTACAGATGTCTACCTTTAAGTGGGCCACATTACACTGTAGTTGTTAAACATGTAAGTTACATCTTACCTAATAATGTGGTTTCTCCAAAATCTCTTAGATCATCCCAGACCCTTGTGTATATTTCTTCTTTGCCAGTAGATGGAGACAACACCACTGAAAGTTTAAAAGACATCATTCCCTGTTTAAAGGGAGCTTGCTGGTCTGAAAACTGGGGGAACCCTAACCCAAGATTTCTGCAAAGTTATTTTTAAAAAGTAGACAGAATGGCTATGCCAACACCAGAAATCTAATATTAACTATGGACATCCTCAACAACTTACTGAAAGGGAACTGAATTCTGTACATGACGGAGTAACCAAATCATATTAAAACGCAGTCATCTCTGTAACTTAGATTCAAACTTTCTGCTCATTTTTCCTGACATAGGCTAGATCGTTTAATTTTTCTGTTTCAGAAAGTGGAACTCAGATATATAAAAAAGAGTTCTTTGAATTCCACAGAGGTAGATGCAGTACATATGAAGACTATTTTTAAAGTATTATATGCACTGCTAAGAGCCTTTTATTCAAAATAAGACAACTATCCAGATCCACATGAAATAAGGATTTTACATAGAAGAGAACTAAAGAAGAAATGGTGAAAGCAGTAAGAAAAAAATTCAACTTTATGGTCACACTGAAAAGAAATCCTCATGAAAGGAAAAAAAAAAATTATCCACTCTCCAAGTTTCTTATTTCACTACTAAAAGTTATAAAAACAGACAAACCAACTTTAAGAAATAAATTTCAAATCTGGAAAGCTTAAGAAATCACATCAAAGTAATTATTTGTATTTTTCAGTAATAGCTTTCTTTTCCAAACTCAAAGCTTGAAAGCCATTGTTTTTAAGGGCAATTTTGAACATAAAAACAAGGTTATCAAGCTAAAAAGAAAGAACATATTGCTATACTATTTATATTTGCCACAAGATTCCTGTCTCTGAAGTACACTGAACAAGAACCACCTATTTGGCAGAAAATGTCTTAAGAAAAAGATTTACCTTAAATAACAACCAGTTATTAAAAATCTTAAAATTCCTTATTTTTATGTATATTTTGTTCATCCTCTGATCATATATCAGAACTAAAATCAGTTTACATAAAAGGGAAATAAATACAGTATCCAGGTATTACCATACCTACAATTCCTTTCTAGGTTAAACTAGAACTGACAATAACTGCTTAAATAAATCCTCTTATGACTAATTACAAGATCAGGTAGGTAAAGTAGATCCTGAACCACAAACTAACTCTAAAATCTTATGATTCCTAAGATCTAAGAACTATCACATGCCAAGAATTCTACACCAATATTCTGCCTATGAAGAGCACATAAACAGCCATAAACACCTGTTCATCACTCCATGGCAAATGTGCTTCGACTTCACTCAGTTAACCCTTGGGTTGGCTTCCATCTGACAAACAACAAAGTTTTGGACCCTTTGCCAATCTTTCAAAAACTGGGATACAAGGCAATGCTAGTAACAACGTCCATGACAGAAAGGCACTTTGTCATTTTCAAAATGTATTCACACATATTAATTCAAATTTTATGACAGGAAAATCTCAAACAAAGTAAGAACTATGGTCAACAGATAATTCGCAGTGATATGTGTAACTGATATTTGTATTTTGCACTATTCCCTGTCCATCAACCAAATGAGGGAGATACACTCTAATTTTTTAAAGTAAAAGCAGAGTAACTAGAAGAGTGTTAAAGTAACTAGAAGAGTGTCCTGGAATTCTGAATTAAAATAAACTATATTTACTACACTGCAACCTACAGACCATATTACTACAAAAGGCAATAAAAATGACCAAAAAGGAAGCTTTCTTCATATGAACTGTGTTTTGCAAAAGCAACAGCAACAACGCCAGATGTTAACCCGGTAACGTCCCTGGGGACCTGCGGTGTCAGTGCTCCTGCCTCCACCTGCTGGCAAACAGGTCAGGGAATAGTAGAGATCAGTGGGTAGGAAAAGTTCACGCTTTTCTGGTAACAATGTTTAAATGCAGTCCTTTAGCATGATGCTACCTTGTGTTACTAAATCATTAAAATAGAGATGAAATCCATTGGGAATAAACACCTTAAACTTTAGCCAAAAAAAAATATATATATATATTTACAAAGGATTTCTCGGTTCAGCATATCTAACAGGCCGAAACCCCGTCAGAAAGCCGTAGTTACCTGGTAAATGACGTCCTGGAAGAGGACTGGAAACGTAAGTGCCGCGTCCTCCAGCTCGTTTAAGCTACAGTGTACTAGTGTTTCGTCCTTAAAATAAAAAGCACACAGTGAAGGAACTAAGATACTGAGATATTTCAAATGATAATTACATGTACTCATGATCACCAAAAACATTTATTAAAGCACCCTTTAATACATGAATTTTATATTTATAGTTCATTACTGTGCATGCATGGCACAGTAATCAGGGACAGAATTTTCTAAGTCATTGAGTCTCAGGTGGGGGCCACTAGGACAGCATGCAGCATAGGCATTATTTGGGAACTACCAGTGAGAAATGAAAAATCTCCAGCTCTTCTGATAACTCAAATTCAGCAAGGAGCAGAGAGTGGAGCTCAGCCATCTATGCTCCAGTAAGTCTTTCAGGGGTTAGGATGATCGGGCGAGTCTGAGAATCACTGTTCTGAGTCCTGCAGTTGCCCACTTTCTGTTAAACCACATATATATTTTCTTCTTATTATTTTTACAATTCGGCAATAGAAGTGTAGCATCTAATTATTTTAAAATATATATCTTTTACTCATATATAGCTCCTTATCTGTAAACTGAATCAGCAGTTAATCAAGACTTCTCTTCTTTGATTACCAAGCCCTCTTTTATCATTGTGAGCAAAGGAATGTGAGGATCATTCATCGAAGGTATGTGCAAATACCTGTATTTCTCAAATCCTGAAGGAAAAACAAGGCGGCTTCCATTTGCAGAAAGTGACAACACTTTATGCTTAAAATGAATTAAAATGAAATACAAATGCTCACAACTTATGATTCCACATTTTATTAGCTGCAGTGTTTCTTTTAACCTAAAGTTAAACTCGGTGGAGGCAAAGAGCAAAACATATTCTAGATATGCCTCATTTTCTTTTAATAGCATATCAGAGTACACAAATTAAGATATTCTCTTAGTATCTTTTAAAAAGGTATTCTCTTTCCTATAATTGAATCATAATGAATTCTACTACTTCTTCATCTATAGCCTATCTAAATTTTGATCATTCTTCTTTATATACTTCTGTAAAATTACTCATTTATGCTCACCAATTCTTGTCTTTCCTTCTCTTTTTACCCTTCGTATTGGTTTAAAAATTTTACGGCCAAGCTTGCTATCATGATATCAACTACCAACATAAAAATCTAGCGAAATCTTTTTCAGTTTCTCCACTAACTTGTATAAAAAACCTTAATTACTCATCATCAGTTTCAATATTTTTCTTTCTTTTTCCCTACTTAATCCTCTAATACACATTAAATACTTAGGACTTCTGGATACCTATAGCTTCTACCTCTTTGGCTAGGCAAAGGCTAAGGTGCTGAACTCTCAGAACTATCCATGCTAGTTAATATTTAAAAGAATAACCTTTTCCTGAGAAAAAAATTCATGAAAACTAAACTACATCTCCAATTATAGATTACAAGTAACAAAAGCTAAATAATAAAATATTTTCCAATATTACATAATAAATTATATTTTTGCTAATATCAAGAAATTGCTGGCGGATGTAAATAATGGTGACTATATATTAAATTTGGTTAGGAAAAGGTAAGAGATACTCGGTTTTCAAAGCTCTCCTGGTACCCTAAAATATAAATTTTTTTTTTTCCTAAAATATAAATTTAAAATTATACCAAGAAAGCAGTACTAAAGGTCTTATTAGTCAACATTAAGAAGTCATGCTTTTGATAGTCTATTAATAAAGTTATTGATATTAGATAATATGAAAAAAAAAAAACAGGAAAAGGAGTATGGTCTTGCATAAGGTTAACTCATCAAGACCCAGGTCCTCAGGGGAAAATGACTGTGGATTCCCTAGAATGAAATCTAGGCATGAAATTATAATTAACTGGGAGATTAAAAAACAAAATAAAAGGTATAGGAGTCTTGGAAAAATAATTGAATTTAAATAGCAAAGTAGCAATGGGGTGGGGAGAGAAAAAAAAGAAGCCTAATTTATTTTCAAAAGGTACTGGATACCAAGGCAATGGGATGCCCTGGCATTAGACAGTGCTTAAAATAAAAACATTTCAGAACACCTAAGACATGTTATTACAGTAAATGTATGTGTAAGGCTATTCACTCTCTTGTATTCTTTCAGGTATTTCGGGCTAGTATTTTTTAAAAAGAATTTAACTCCTTTATTTTTCCTAACTCTAGAAACAATATACTTACCAAGTCTAAAACTAGGGAGAATTCTGGTGTGCTTCTTGTCTTCAATGGAAGAGCAGGTTTCCTATTTAGTTGTTCTTCTGTCAGTGGCGGAACATGTTTGATGAAATAATAGCTATAAATCAAATTTTAAGAAAATTTCAACATTTCTATTTTTTCTAAATATAAAACATCTTACTAAACTTGGCCCGTCTTTAAGTTTTTAATTCAATAATGCATATTTAACCTCGTAAACCAAAATTATAAAACATGTAAGTAAAACTGAAAATTAGTATTTCAGTAACTCAGTAGAAGTATTAATACCTACAGGTAAGATGCTTCTTGCATTATACCATTCAGCCACCCCTGTACACATGTACTTTCTTTCTGTCCCAAGAGGGAAAGGGAAAAAATAAAAACTCACGGGTCAAATACTTCCCAGTCTTCTTCATAGGTGGCCTCTGCGTGGGCTGATGAATATCCACTATCTGGTGTTACTGGTGCTATTTAATAAAGTGAAAAACAAAATGTTGCTTTTATTCAACACTTCCATGGAGTATACATATTTACTGCTTTTATTAAGATTGTCCTGAAGCCCTGTGCATTTTGGGTTAAAGACAAGACAGAAATAATTTGTAAACAGTATTTAAAAGTAATTTTATTAACACACAGATCTAACTCTGGATCCAAAGGAAAAAAATACCATTACAGAGAAAGTGGCAAGCTATATCACGGCTAACAAAATTTAAATCCCTAACAACTAAGAGAAAATTTACTACTTATTATTAGGAAAATACACTTCACAAAATTTCCATTTCTAACTGAATGATGTTTTTATGTATAAGAAAAAACTTCACAGCGCTCTTATAGCAGCAACACTTCACAAAGGACGCTGTACATACAGGCAGGCAGTATATATGCTGGGACTTTCCTGGTGGTGCAGGGGTTAAGAATCTGCTTTTCAATGTAGGAAATGCAAGTTCAATCCCTGGTCGGGGAACTAACATCTTGTAACTACTAAGCCCGTGCGCCACAACTAAGAACTGGCATAGCCAAAAATTAAACATTAATATGTGTATGTGTGTGCTGAAAAAAGACTCAAAGTTAAGATCCATTCAACTTAAGATCCATGAACAATCTTTAAAGAGGTCCACAAACCCCTAAAAGACTTACACAGGATCTCAAGGTTGTTTATGATCTTGAAAATTAAGAAATGATTTTCTACACAGAAATCAGTGCTTTAGATGACTCATTATTTTACTTCTCACTTACAAGTAATTTAAAAATAATCAAGAAAAAATTCTATATTCCACAACACACAGTCCCTTTTAAATTTGAGCTAAAATTCAATCAATTGATAGAGCTTCAGAAATTATGTTGAGAATTTTCTAATATTTACAACTTAAATCCAATGAGAAGACAAAGATAACCTATAAGCTGAACAGGTAATGTCTCAGAGATGAAAGTTTAAGGTGGGATAGAGACTGAATGTTTGTGTTTCCCCAAAATTCATGTACTGAAATCTAATCCTCAAAGTGATGGTGTCTGGAGATGGAGTCTTTGGGAAGTCATTAGGTCATGAGAGAGGAACCCTCATGGATGAGATCAATGGCCTTAAAGAGAGACACCCCAAAGAGCTCACATAGCTTCTGGCATATGAGGACACACCAAGAAGACAGCTGTCTATGAACCAGAAAGCAGATCTTCACCAGACATTGAACCTGTTGGGGTTTTGGTCTTAGATTTCCTAAATTCCTGATCTATAGATATATTTGTTGTTTATATGTCACCTAGTCTAATGGTAGTCTGTTATTACAATAGCCTGAAAGAACTAAGACAATGGGCTGCAAGAGAAATTGCTGTGAGCTATCTACAGGAATGGAATGGCAGTGGTTTAGTCACTAAGTCGTGTCTGACTCTTGTGACCCCATCAACTGTAGCCTGCTAGGCTCCTCTGTCCATGGGATTCTCCAGGCAAGACTACTGGAATGGGTTGTCATTTCCTTCTCCAGGGGATCTTCCCGACCTAGTAATCAACCTGGGTCTCCTGCATCACAGGCAGATTCTTAACCGACTGAGCTCTGAGGGAAGCCCCAGGAATGGAACACTGGTGGATAACAGTCTTTCAGGACAAAACTTACCTTTTTTACTACTTTCATGTATTAATACCTTCTCAGAGTCAATACACTGAGTATGCTCACTAAATGACAACAGATACAAGGCAGAATTTTGTTCATCTCCAACAACTTTATGCCAGTTACTGGTTCATAAGCACAAGGGGACAAAAAGAAACACATATCTCCTACCACTGTACTGGTTTAAGGTCTCATCACCCAGAAAAGGGGGGAGAGGAAGTGTTCACAGTGTTTGAACACCTCATGCTAAAGCATTTTTCACATTTCATCTCAGTCTTCAAAGCTCTAAATTATTATTGCCATTTTAAAGCTAAGAAAATCATCTCAGAGTGCTTAGGTTATCTAAAGTCACACAGCTAAGTAAATGGTAGAGCCAGCCTCCTTCCTTCTTGTTCTCTTTGACGACCTTCCTGAAGTTGAGGAAAAGCAACGCTTTTGTCACTCATACTCATCTTCTAAGACCAGCAGAACTTTCACTTGTTCTCCTCTCCTGATCCTCCCAGACTAACTGCAATGTGCCACCTCCACATTTTGCTCATTTATTTGTAACAGCACTCATCACACTGTATAGCAATTTTTGTGTATACCTGTTCATCTATTAAATCATATACTCTTCAGGGTCAATGAGCATATCTTAATTCATCTTTGTAAACAGTGTCCATCACAAAAAGCAGGTGTTCAATTGTACAAGTGTTAGAGGAACAAATAATGAATGAGAGACGGAGTAAATCTTACTTTTCCCCACTGAAGTTTTGGAAATCCCTTCTCCATCGCCATAGTTGTCAGAAAAAATAAGTACAAAGGTATATAAAGAACCACAAAAACAGAAAAACATCAAACACAAAGTCAAGAGCCTTGGCTTCAGTCTGTATCTTATCATTCACAAGGCTGTAACACGGGGGAAAGCAATCAGCATTAAATGACAGGTCAAAAGTAAGTTTATTTACAAATCTTATCCACCCAGGAATAAATTATGTGCATAATTCATGCTGATCTGCTTGTTAAGTTCAGTATTATTCTTAAGTTAGGTAATAAATGCTGACCCCACATGTTTCTATATTTCCAACTGGCTCAGACCTACCAATTATGGTAGGCCTTTCAAAGGATCCGGATTAGGCTGCAAAGTCTGTGTATACAGAGACCCGAGAACAGAAGTTTCTCCTTTGGGAATGTCATCCATACAAGAAACAAATCTGAAGGTACAAGAATACCTCTACACAGGGACTTCAGATCTTAAGAATGTAAGACTCATGCATTTATAATAAATATGCTCATAAATGTAAGCATATTGTTAGCTGTGTTAAACTTCTCCATGTAGTTAGATTGGTACAAAAAATTAAACTGTAAGTGACTAAAATGGTAAAATAACCTTTAAAAAATTCAATTTCAAAATGACTAGATTTGGGAGGAAATGCTTTAATTCCAATTTTAATTTTATTAATTTCAAGGAAGAAAAATTTATGCATTTAATCTGCCTATTTAAGAAAAAATATGAAGTACTGCATTTTTACAAGCTATTGAAAATGTATAAGAAAAAAAAAAGTTTTTCACCTGTAAGGGGTGGTATATCACGATTAACTGTTTCCTCTGCTTCTTCTAAACCATTATTTATTGATGGCCTCACTTGAACTGCTTGATTTGAGTAAGCGGCTCCATTAGCTGATGTAGTAGTACTGGTAGTGATCTCATCCACCTGTTCCATATCAAGCTGCTTTACTATCTCCTCAGCTTCCACAGCCTGTCCTGGGGAATCGGATCCCGATGTTCCTGAAATTATGATTCAGTGTACATCAATCATTACTTAACAGCTCACCATGGGAGAGGAAAGACAGAGACAAATTTAAAACAAGTAATAAAGAAGCCTTAGAGACATAATGCACAGTGTAGTAAACACAGACAACACTCCTGAAACCACCAAACCCGCCGAGAGAGAAGCCGACTGACCCAACCACTGGAGCAACCACCGCACAGCACAGCAGCGACGTCATCACCACCGCGCTGGGCCCGGCCCAGTCCAGTCCAGTGGCTCAGCCCTGTCTGGCTCTGAGACCCCAGGGACCGCAGCGCGCCAGGCCTCCCGGCCCATCACCAACTCCCGGAGCTTGCTCAGACTCGGTGATGCCATCTAGCCATCTCATCCTCTGTCGTCCCCTTCTCCTCCCGCCTTCAGTCTTTCCTAGTATCACAGTCTTTCCTAAGGAGTCAGCTGTTCGCATCAGGTGGCCAAAGTGTTGGCGCTTCAGCTTCAGCATCAGTCCTTCCAATGAAGATTCAGGACTGATTACCTTTAGGATGGACTGGTTGGATCTCCTTGCAGTTCAACAGACCCTCAAAGAGTCTTCTCCAACACCACAGTTCAAAAGCATCAATTCTTTGGCACTCAGCTTCATGGTCCAACTCTCACATCCACACATGACCACTGGAGAAACCACAGCCTTGACCAGACGGACCTTTATCAGCAAAGTGATGTCTCTGCTTTTTAATATGCTGTCTAAGGTTAGTCTCAGCTTTTCTTCCAAGGAGCAAGCGTCTTTTAATTTCATGGCTGCAGTCATCATCTGCAGTGATTTGGGAGCCCCCCAAAATAAAGTCTCTCACTGTTTGCATTGTTTCCCCATCTATTTGCCATGAAGTGAGGAGACAGGATGCCAAGATCTTAGTTTTTCGAATGTTGAGTTTTAAGCTGGGTGATTGTGTAATCAGCTGATGATCATAGTACAATATATAAATTACCAGATCAACATGGTGCACAACTTGAATTTTCACAATGTTATATGTCACATATATTTAATAAAAATAAAAATTCATCAATATTTAGAAAAACTAACTGGAACAGAAACAAAGCTGAGGACACCATTATTCAGTGAGTCTTCACTAGACATTTCAAACAGTAAGGAGTAAAGACTATTATAAGCTAGAGTCATATCTGTGAACAGAGTTCTTCTTAAAGTGTTAGCTTAGAAATACCCATTTATAGTTAAATGAGTCAATTCAGAACTTTAAAATATTTTTTATTGAGATATAATTAACTGATTTAATACTTTATATAATGAAATACAATTACCAACTGAGCATTAGCTAAAACCTCTATCCTGCCACATAATTATTTTTTTTTTTGTGGTGAGAACATTTAAGATCTAGTCTCTTAGCAACTGTGAAGTATCAATATATACTATTGACTTCTGAACAACATAGGGGCTGGAGGCACTGAACCCCATGCAATCAGAAATCTGAGAATAATTTTACAGTGAGCCCTCCGGATCCACAGTTCCAAATCCTCAGATTCAACCAACCAGACTGTGTACCACTGTAGTATTTATATTGGAAAAAATCCTTGTATAAGTGGACCTATACAGTTCAAACCCATGTTGTTCAAGGGTCAAGTGTAATACAGTATTGCTGACCACAGAACTTCTTTTCATTAAAGTATTATTTATTAAGTGCATATTACATGTTGGGCAATACACATATACACACTTTTCCATTATCCTCAAACAGCTTCTGATTTTTTAAACTAGAGATAGTTCTCTAAAAATCAGTCAACTGTTCCCGTAACCATAAGAACCTTTTTATTCCAAGATACAGGAACATTCTCAACAAGATTCCACCTCGTTAACAAAGAAGTCAATTTCCTCATTACATTCAACCATCACCGAGATGAACCTGCTGCCCAACTTCCTCCCACTATGGACTGACTGCAACTCTCCATTTCTTTCTGGAATCCTCCAAATCATCTCTCCATTTTCTTTATGGAATCCTCCAAATATCATTTTCAACAACAAAATCAACCTCCAATAACTCTCAACTTTCTCACAGAATATTCTTTCTCCCTCCACTGCCTTAACTTTAACCTCTTTCAAAAATTTTCTCTCTTCCTATTACCCTTCCCTCAAAGCTGTTTATTGTCTCATAAATTGTTACTCAATCAGAATTCATTTACCTCCATTGCTGCTGCCAGATCACTGGTTTTTCCCAATGTGTAAAATGTTTGCTCCTCTGAGACTAAGGATGTCCCCTGACTATACAATTCTTCCCTTATCCCCTCTGCTGTCACCTACCACCTATTGCCAGCATCCTCTTAATCACAGAGCAATTTAACACCTAGCTACAAGTTTACTGTCTATTAAATGCCTATATAGTTGTTATTACAGGAGATGTCAATGACTCATCCAATAACCAACCTCAAAGGCCTTGCCCTCTTCAGCTCTATCTACACTTGTTATGCTCTTTAGTAGTTATTACCATGGCCACAGCCTGGACACTATCATTGAGAAACTATTCCCCCCTGAAACCTAAAATTCAAATAATTAATCTCCTACCACAACCTCCTAATCTTCTAATTAGCATCTCCCTCATATATTTCTATTACATGTGATCTTCATGTCTGATAAAAGCCAGTCTCCTTTATCCAAACACACCGCTCAGTGGCTTCTCCCCCACCCACCTCATCTAGTTAGACTTTATGGTGTATCATTTAAACCACTCTCAAGCCGGCAGCCTCAGTGTCCTTGCTTCCTTGTCTTTCCACTGTCATCCACCATAGAAATCCCTCTTGAATCAATCTAACAGATTTCCCAGGCACTAGACCCAGGCTAGGATAGGCAACAATACAAACGTAAATAAATTTTAAAAAGAAATGTCTAAGGTATACTGGGTTAAAGTTAAAAGTAGGCTTTTTTTGGGGGTGAGTTTTTTTTTTTTTGGCTGCACTGTGAGGTATGTGGAATTTTAGTTTCCCAACCAGAGATCAAACCCATGTCCTCTGCTTTGGAAGCGTGGAATCGTACCGCTGGACTGCCAGGGACGTGCCTAAACGCAGTTCTGTAGCTCTGTCTCTGGTCTGAAGACCTCACAGCACTTTCACGTGCTGATTGCGTTTTCTGCCCACACAGCATCTTGATTTTATACTGTACCACTGTGCCTTTTAAAAACTGCTTTACCATCCAGAAACATAATTCAAATTAGGATTTAAATAATCAGGCAACAAGTATTTAATGGCTATTTCCCATGAGCCGAATAATACATCTAACAACATGGTAGATGCAAAAATAAAGACACTACCTCTTACCCTCAAATAATTTCATGTATGAAATTAGATACTAATTATCAGAAAAGACAGGACATCAGAAAATATTTGAAAAATATGGTGAGATGGCCATTTGTTTGCAAAGGCATTATACAATGGAAATCTTAAATTCATTTGAATTAGGGTAGTTTTACTGTTTGTCTAAACGGAGGATTCTTAGAGATGGGGAAAAAAAAAACCAAGCAAATGATAATAAAAATAAATTGTATTACAAAAAATAATCTGGTCTCAACTCACTTAAAATATTCAACAAATTCTACTTTACTGATCTCTAGAATACAGAAAATACTTCTCAGTTCTCTCCTATACACACTCTAAAGATGCAAAAGTCATTCTAACACAAAAAATAATACTTTCCCTCCAGCCCTGTTTATCATCTAGCTTTTCAGATAGTTAAAGCAGAGTTCATTAACTTACACAAAATTAAACATAACCTACATTTATTTCAGTCACTACAAAAAAAAAAAAAAGTACGTTTTAGAAACTGTATATTTTTAACGAAGCTGAAAACAAACATAAAATGCTAACAAAAATATGCCCCCCCCCAAAAATAGACCTTTTAAAAAACCAGGAAAACAATTTTTAAACCCAAATTATGGTTAATGATTTATATTTACCATTTTTATTTGCTGGTGAAAAAAAGTTGAAGACAGGAGAAAATATGGTCCCCAACAATGTAGTCCTTGGAGGACTGCCAGAGGAAGGGTTATCTTCTAATTTTCCATTTTGTTTTACATGTTGATTTGTCATTTCATAACTACCAGCTTCTAAGAAAGAAACAAAAGAAAACAGTTGCAATCTAGAAAACATAACTTTCACAAATGTGTTCTAAACCATTAAGAAACTTTTTCCCTCAAAATAATGAAAATTGATTAACATTGATTTTTAAAACCTTATTGTTTAAAGAAATCTTGAGGTAAGTCACTTGCAAATCAAATGATCTTTATAATTTATTTATAATGTTTTATAAATGCTAAAGTTATTGAGTTTTTACAAAGCAAATTTATATCTGGAATTATACAGTCTGGAAGTCTTAAATTCAACATTGTTTAAAAGAAAATGAAATAAACTCTGTAAGTAAAGCAAGCAAGTTACCATATGAAAAACATGAATGTAAGATTCTGCCTTGGTTTATTTACATTTTGGGATGCTGTTTACTTCACAAAATTTACCCTCTATTTCTATGTCTAACAAAGAACAGCTGAAAAACAGAGGCAAACAGTTTTACTGAAGACTATACATACAGAAAAAGACTACACATATAGCAATGTCAAATGTTACTTATGGATACTGCGGCACCATCTCAGAGTACTCAGGAAGAATAATCAGTTTTCCCCCTAAGTTTCTTATAAATAAAAAATTTAATGGGTTTTGGGAAAACATAAACTAGAAATGTTTAAATAAATCATCCTTGACCCTCCACAACTTGACCACATTTCTTTTCTTCTTTCTTTGCTAGAGATCTGTTAACTTGTTTATCTCTTTTCTCCCTGATGGTCAATTCTAGAGATAAATCACCGCATTAAGAGGAAAGAAGTTGAGGGGGGAAAAAAATCATATAAAAAAAAGAGGAAAGAGATTGAGGAATTATTATTACTGTTGTGTTTAAAATCACATTCATTAAAAGGCAGCACTCCATGCTCTAAAGTGCTAGTCAAGCTTTCTCTGCTTGTCCATCTTGTTCTACTCCTTTTAGATGCTGAGGAGCTTGTCAACCCCTCAGAGGTAGTGACCTAGAAGAGGGTTTATAAACAGTAACACTACTGGCTTTGGGCTGGAGAATTCTTTGTTATGGGATGTCCTGTGCACTGCATGACGTTTAAGCAGTATCCTGACCTTTACCTGCTAGATGCAAGAAGCAACCCCTCCACAGGCTGCGGCAAACCAAAAGGTCTCCAGACGCTGAAAAGCGTCCACTGGCAGGCAGACGCCCTACTTGAGAAACACTGGCCTGAGAGCTCCAAGCTGCCTCTGGGCTTTGAAATTTCATAATCCAGAAACAAGTTCTTTATACACATTTCAAAAAATTAGTCTGTTATGTTATTCATATTATATAAAATAACATATATTATTCATATGTATTATTATTCATAATAAAAATTATTACTGCTTTAAGAAATGTCATATATATTTTCCTGCCAAACAGTATAAAGCTAGTTGCTCTGCCTTTAACTGTCACTTTAACTCATCAAAGTAGATGTATATTAGGAAGGTAAATTTCTATTTACTTCATGCTATTCATACTTAATACAAAGATTATAAAAAGGCAGAAACTGCTCAAAGTAGATTTTTTAAAACAGAGAAAAAAACATATCAAGTGACCTCTGCTTACACCTAATAAAGCAACAGGTAAACATTAACAAACCTCCATTTACTTGACTTTTCCGTCTTACTCGAGATATCTGTTTGTTAGGCTTTTCTCCTGCTCTTGGTGTTGATGTGATCAAATTATTATCTATATCACGTTCAATTCTACTCCGTTTTGAAGGATTTTCTCTCTCTTCCTTAAGATATAAGAGGAAAAAACATGCATTGAACAGTCATTCTGCTGGATAGGTTACATCTTTTTTTGCTGCTCTATGCAACTTAGTGGATCTTAGTTCCCCCATCAGGGACTGAACCTAGGCCACAGCTATGCAAGTGCCAAGTCCTAACCACTGGGCCACCAGGGAATTCCCTACATGTTACACACTTTTAAAATGATAAAATATGTTCACTGCACTATTTACAACAGCCAATTTTATCTATTATCAATTGATGGACACTTCCTTGCCTATTATAAATAATGCAGTGAATATATATGCATGTGCATAAATAATGGAATATTATTCAGCCATAAAAAATGAACTCCTGTCACCAGTGACAGCATGGATGAACCTAGAGGGCATCTCATTAAGTGAAGAGTCAGACAGAGAAAGACTTACACCACATGGTCTCACTTACATGTGGGATTAAAAACCAGAAACAAAGACAAAACACAAGCTCACCGAGGACAGACTGGTGGCTGCCAGAGGTAGGGAGATGGGGATGAATGAAATGGATGATAAGTGTTATCAAAAGGTACATAGGGTTATAAAATACTCTAAGTCATGGTGACATAATGTACAGCATGGTGACCATCCTTATAATACTGTATTGCACACATGAAAATTGCAATACAAGTAAATCTTAAAAGTTCTCATCACAAGAAAAAATTCTGTAACCAAGAATGGTGACAGATATTAATTCGACTTATTGTGGTGATCATTTTGCAATATATAAAAATACTGAGTCAGGCTATATGCCTGAAACCAATATATGTCACTTCTCTCAGATTTTTAAGAAGATAAAATATGTTGTAAAATGCTTTATTCTCTTTTTTTCATATCATGGAGAAACAAAGAGAAATAATATCTAACAACAGAAGAAAACAGAAAAAAACCTGACAAGAGTCATGAAAGTATTCATTAATGTCATTATACTACACAAACACCTCACAATCACTCAAAAGAACAGGGGTCATTTCCATGAGTGAACCCCACTGGAATCTGCTGGCATATCACGTATAACCAAAAATGACATAAAAATAATGGAGCCTGTCCCCCGCCATCCATCAATGTCAACCTCAATCCTCAAAAGGTCCAAATCAACACTAAGGAGTCTATTCTTTAACAAAGTTCTCTATTAGCTTCCTTATGTGGGGGGCAAATCCACATTATCAGTTTACACTATTTTGCAATACAGAGTTATGATAGTTTGACTTAAAGATATTTTGACTTTTACAAGTCAAAGTGTGAAAGCAATACAAGATACTCAGTAGAAACTGTGCTTTGAAGTTCGGTTTTTCCCCAGGCCAGCAACACAGCAACATGCAGGCACTATACTCTCGTGAGATGCCGGGCTACGGTCAGCCACTTGACCACGATCACTCACAGCCATTCTGTATCCATACAGCGATTTTCACTTTCAGTACAGTATTCAGTAAGTTAAATAAGATATTCAACACTTAAAAAGTGTTCCAAGCATGTTAAAGTAGGCCAGGATAAGCTACGATGTCAGGGAGGGTAAGTGTATGAAGTGCATTTTCAGCTTACAACATTTTCAATTCACAATGGGTTTATCAGGACATAAGCCTACCATAAATTAAGGAAGATCTGTATTACTGACTAAAATAGTACACTCCATGCAATAACCTGAATTTTTTCCATTTGTACCTCCATTTTTGTCATTAGTACAATTCTTCCAGTTATCTCCTACATGAGCAATTTTCTTACATTACTGTAATACTGGCCTATAATTTCTTGTTGTTTCAATGAAAGTACCTGAAATCTTCTGATAAGGATTAGACTTTTCCACAGCAAATAATAATATACTATTGTGCATTTTCTAAAAGTTGAATATTATTTTACTGTCTCTGAAACAAACTTTGGTATTGCAAATAGCCAAAATTACAATTCCACAATTCCCTATCTGGATCAAAACAAAAAAAGATAATATTGCAAATATCATTCAATACTGAATTTTACTTTTCTCACCAGTTTCTCTTATTTTAGGTAGGTTCACCAAGACAATCTCCTTAGCACAAAATAATTTGTCAGTGATCCACAATGTAATTCCTCAACTGTTTACTATTCCCCTGCACTTAAAAATGATGAACAGGAAGCCTCAAATCTGAAACACTGGATCTTCATTACAAGAAAATTATAGGGGCTCTTTTCATAAAGTCCTGAAGAAGAGAAATAATGCTGCAAAGCCTTATCACACTTAATACTCTAAGCTCCAGCCTTTTCTTGAAGAAGTCTCTTAGTACATCTGCTATAACGTAAATACACACATGCATTCCTGGAAAATTTTCACTCTGCAACCCTAAAAATAACAAGGTTTATGGGGACAAATGGGCCCAAGAGGGTAGAGAAGGGTAAATGGGAGGTAGATCAGCCAAAGCTCCTGTAAATCTGTGACCATAGCACTAAGAAAACCAATGATGGGGACTTCCAGAAATGACCTGGACACCCCAGGTAAGCAGCTCAGAGCAGCTAAAATGCTACCTCAGAGTTTAATAAAAGGTATTAAAAACAGAAGTAGAAACAAAGGTTTACGGGAGCCGAAAAGTGGCGTTTTAAGGCAGGAAGACTGCAAAAATGGACACGAAAGGCAATGCAAACTGCCAAGGAGAAGAGGAGTCCACAGCAGACCAGGGTGTCCCCTCCCCAGGGGGAATCCCTGATACAGGTCACTACTTTTAATTAAAAACTGTGTGGAGTAAGAAATTCTACCACCATTATTCAGGATTCCCTTGTCCAGTTTAGAAAAAAATCATATACAAACCAAAACCCATTCATGTTATACTGAAACTATTTCCCTATTTATCTCTACATATCAATATCAACGTGTAAAAGCTAACCGGCATCCCTGGCAGCTAACGGTAAAGAATCCACCTGCAACGAAGGAGATGAGAGTTCAATCCCTGGGTCGGGAAGGTCCCCTGGAGAAGGAAATGGCAACCCCCTCCAGGATTCTTGCCTGGGGAACCCCATGGACAGAGGAGCCTGGTGGGCTACAGTCCACGGGGTCACAAAAGAGCCGGACACGACTGAGCGACTAAACAGCAGCATATAAGCTGACTCTTGGTGGGGAGGCACCACACACGTGGCAGAGACAGCTATACTGTGTCAGCTGAGAATACATTCAGATGCTTTAGCTTACGTCTCTACAGAGAAATAGAAAACTATTAACATCAGGGTTAAACTTCTGCAGTCACTGACAATAATATTCTATTCTTCAGAATAATGCATTTAAATGTCTGATGAAGCTCCAATTCTGAAATTTGTCACCACATCCTCATCTTTCTTAAACAATCATGTATATAATTTGGGGACATTTTTGGATACAGTATGAGTTTTAGAAGAGGAACTAGGAAAATTAAGATTTCTACATTGCTACACAGGTTATTTAAAAAATTTTTAATAACCCTACAAATGTCATCTCTGAAATCTGCATTTTTCAAAGTTGCCTCTTAGACATGCTTTTAAGGGGAAAGTCTTGGGAAGGCAGCATTCTTAAATCTCTGAATCCCTAAGGAAATACAGAGAACTAAAGAAGCAATGAAAACCCAACAGCACATTTATAACATAACCAGGAAACAAGGTTTCTCCCCACAAACTCCAAACAGATGAGGACAAACCAACAGCCATAACACTGAAGTAATCATCTTTATCAGTGTTGAAGAAAGCAAAGCAATGCAACACAGAATGGGACCCATCTGAGACCAGGAGAAGCCACCCCAAACTGCTAACAGGGTAGGTATTCAATGGAGAACATGGCAGGCCAATCTGATAACAACAGATGAAACAGGACAGAGGATGCTGCTGCTCAATCCAATAGCAAAGGAACCCACAACTGAAATGGGAGCAGTCTAGCTCCTATGAACTCTTGACACTGACCAGCTACAGCTCCCTTATAGAACAGAGCTGCATATGAGTGGAAACTGCTAGGAATGGAATCAAAATTTCATTGTAGAAAAAGGCACAACAGAAAAGCAAAGAAAAGTTCCAGATAAACAATGAATAGGGATAAAGAACCCTTCCTAGATGGCTCAGTGGTAAAGAATCCACCTGCTAAGCAAGAGACTCGGGTTCAATCCCTGGGTCAGGAAGAGCCCCTGGAAAAGGAAATGGCAACCCACTCCAGTATTTTTGCCTGGAGAATTCCATGGACAGAGGAGCCTGGTGGGCTACAGTCCATGGGGTTGCAAAAGAGTCAGACACAACTTATCAACTAAACAAAAATAAACAGAGATAAACATATAGCAAAACTGAAAAAGCAATCACTTTATTTTTAACACTATTCAAAAACAACAAAATTGATTACAAGATGCCCTGAACCATACAATATTCTAAAAATTTAGAAAAATTCATATAAGAATGAGAGAAAAGAAAGCGTAGATCTCAAATTCCACACAAAATCATTGTAATAAAATGTTGCTTAGTAGCTAAGTCCATCCTTCTCTTTTGCAACTCCGTGGACTGTAGCCGCCAGACTTCTCTGTCCATGGGATTTCCCAGGCAAGAATACTGTAGTGGGTTGCCATTTCCTTCTCCAGGGACCTTCCCAACCCAGGGATCCAACCTGTGTCTCCTGCATTTGCAGGCACATTCTTTACCACTGAGCCACCCGGGAAGCCCATAATAAAACACGGGAGGAGTAAAAGAAAGCATCTCAGAAAAATATGCATAAGAACGCCTTCCCTGGCTGTCCAGTGGTTAAGACTGCATGTTTCCACTGCAAGGGGTGGGAGGCCGATCCCTGGTCAAGAAACTAAGAGCCCTGTGGTGCAAACTCCCCCAAAAGTGCATTAAGAGAATAGATTAAAATTATACCTTTATTTCAAAAAAGACAAAAAACATTAAGAAAGTGATATGACACATACATCAGAGTTAGAAAAAACTCACAAATGCAGAGACAGAACAAAATAGAAATAAAAGAGAAAAACATTTTAGAAATAAAGACTAGGATAGACATAAAAGTTAGTAAACAGGATAGACATGTGCCTTTATGAGAATTAGAAGGTAAAATTGGGGGGGGGGGGGTGTAGTTTAAGACATCAAAATGTAACAAATACTAAGGAAGATCCAACAGACAGAAAACAGTAGTCCCTGAGCAGGAAACCAAAGCCAAGAACATGGTGAAAGAAGGAGTATCATAAAGTTTTCCTCAAATGAAATATCTGAAATTATATACTCAAAGAGTACAGAGGCCTTCTCGTTTTTTTTTTTTTTGGTCTGTGCGATTCAGCTTCACAGTGTTTAAAAAGTTCCCCCACCAGGGACTGAATCCAGGGCTTTCGACAGGGAAAGCTCAGAGTCCTAACCTAACTACTGGACTGCCAGGGAACTCTGAGAGTATACTGCTGAACTACAACTATCAACCTAGAAAAATAACAAGATAAACCCTAAACTTACCCGAATTTAAAGAAAAAAAGCCCTTTGGAGAACAAGGAAAAATGTTTGTTTAAAAAGAGAAAATTAGACTATCATCAAACTTTGAAAGCAGTGCATTTAATGCTGGAAGAAAATGGAATAACACTTCTAAAAATCAAGAAGAGAAACTGTAAGACAAGGATATCATATGCAGTAAAACTGGTTTTAAAGCACAGAACTCAAGAATATTGTTTCTGTGTCTGCTTCATGTGGCATCTATCAAAAAATGACTATAGACAACAACCAGAGGACTGGGGAAAGCATTAAACACACTGAACACACACAGAACCGTAGCAAGATGAACGAGGGTTAGAGATCATGTGTAATGGCTACAGGCTCAGAACATATACATTACAGTAAAAACTGTGAAGAGATATTTTTAAAATTGTTCACTTTAAAAACATTCTGAGAAAAGCTCACAGAATTCATTTTTAGCTGGTGAGAAACAACAAAAGAAGTTATCTAGGCATAAAAGAAATAAAATCAGATGGGATTCTAAATCTGCAATAAGGAATGGTAATCACTAAGGCAAACATGAGTAAATTCAAAAGATCTTTGTGTTCAAAAGTTGTAATATGTTCTTTATATATAGCTGTCTTCAACACTGATACCTGCTACAATCTCTGCAGCCTCATTATAATCCAATAAAGTATTCTGAAGTCTCAGAGTTTCTTCTCTCTCTCTCTCTCTCTCTCTCTCTACATATTTATGGAAACACAATAAAGGTATGCTCGTTGTTTTGCTTTGCAATATTATTAAATTTGGTCTTTAAAATTTACTCTAAAGTTATTTTAGAATTTAGTAATTCTTCAAATAAAATTTATAATTTATTATTAAGAACAGATTATTGGACTGAAAAAGGGAGCGGGGTGATCTGTGATTTCATACTCCTAGTGATGAAACTGACAGAATTCTGTAACTCATGAAAGGGGGAAATGTACTCCAAGGAAACTAAACGCAACTGTAAATTACAAATGAAAATAAGATAAAGTTAGTGTCCCTTTGGCTGCAAAATTGTCTTATGCAACAAAACATATTCAAATAGAATTATAGTCCCAATTCAGTTGCACTGTCATTTGAGAACAATCATTCAGTTTTAAAAAAAAGAAACAATATTTTAAACGTACACGATGAGATCTTTAAAAGCCAAAAGAGTTATAGCTTTTCAAACTTAAATTACAAAACCCAATGAGGTGTCTCAGAAAGTAAATTTGTTATATTGCTTTGGTTGAAAAAAGGTACATATTTATGAGAGACTTATAAAGTCTTACACAGTAGTTAGTGCTGAAAACCTACTCAATAAAAGTCAGTAAAAGAAACAAGCAGAGACTTTCCTGGCGGTCCAGTGATTTAAGAGTCCACCTGCCAATGCAGGAAACTGGTTCGATACTGATCCGGGAAGATCCTACGTGCCGTGGACCAACTAAGCTCCTCTGCCACAAGGACTAAGCTCCAGAGCCTGTGCTCCACAACAGGAGAAGCCGCCGCGATGAGAAGCCCAAGAGCCACAAGAGAGACAAGCCCCTCCTGCCACAACCAGAGAATGCCTGTGCGCAGCAACGAAGACCCAGTGCAGTCAGAGACAGACAGGCTAGCAGGCAATTAAGAAAGAAACAGACGTTTCCACTTTCTAGTGATAAAGTAACTCACTGAAAGACTTAACTGTAAAAACAGAAAATGAGTTAACACTGGTATGTGACTTGTACTTATCTGATACTAGTATCAACTAATCATCAAAGATCTTCTTTACCATGAATGCATGGTAACAAACACAAGTGAATTAATTTTTTGCATCACAGTTTATCCTGGAATAACTTGTGTCAATGTTTGTGATGACTATGCAAAAAAAAAAAAAAAAAAGGTTTATGATTACTGCTACCTTAGCACAAATCAAACCCTGAACACCTGAAGTTATTGTATTTTTCACAGCCATGCACTTGCATGGGGAAAAAAAGTCAGCTATACTTAAGAAGAAGAATGTCCTTGACGAAGCTGTAAAATTAATTAAATCTCAACCCTTAAATATGTGTTAAACTCTGTATGATAAGATGGGAAGTATACACAAAACGTTTCTGCTGCAAGCAAGACAGTGCTTCCACAACTGTCTTCAGGAAAAGTATCTGACTGACTGTTGAATTGTAAGCTGAATTAGATCACTTTTTTGATCGCGTCTCAGCCTTTTGGCTAAGGTTAAGCGTAGATCACTTTTTCTGATAGAAAACTATCTTTACTTGAAGTAGATTATTTTCTGAAAAGTGAACAAAGCAACTCAAGAAAAACTAATACATTTTGTTGCCAACAATAAAGTTTGAGCATTTGGGTAAAAACTGGGACTTTAGTAGGAGACCTGGACAAGGCCTCATAAGACTCGAGTTTCCCAACACTGTTCTGCTGAGATCAGTGGGGCTGTTCAGAAATGTGATTTCTAAACATTAAATAAATAATGAAATATGTCAGTGTGGATACATATGTAGAAGATTTACATAATAAAGTGAACCATTACTTTCCCAACCAAAAAAACAGTGCATGATGTTACAAAATCATATGTAGGTTAAAAAGATTCATTCCAAGTGCAAGACAGACCCACAAAAAGATCACTGTAGAGCTTTCAAAGTCAATATTGGAACAAGAACGTAAGATATCACACCATTTGTCAAGTTTCGGTATAAAATCTGCAATTATCTAAAAAGCATATTAAAAGACACTTCCGTTTTCTAAATACATGTATAATTTTCTTGTGTGTCAATGATAACCACAAAGTACGTTCTGTGAAGCAACCGTTAAAGAGGTCTATAGGGCTTCCTTGGTGGCCCAGCGGTTTATGAAGCCTGCCTTGCAATACAAGGGACACCAGTTCGATCCCTGGCTGCAAAGCGCCACAGGCGATGAGCCCAAGCCCTAGAGCCCACAATCTGCAACTACTGAAGCCGCCGAGCCTAGAGCTTGTGCTCCTCACCGAGAGGCCACCGCGCTGACAGCCCCACACACAGCTAGAGGGTGCCCCCGCCTGTCGCACCCAGAGAAAGCCTCTGCACAGCAATGAAGAGCCAGCACAGCCAAAAATAAACTTACAGAGAAAATATTAAAAGAAAAAGAGGTTTATAAAACTGTAAATAATGTCCTGTTTCCCACTAATTTCCTTTTTGTCTTTAGAAAATAGTTAAAATATTAACTGTACCAACATGTAATAGGTTTAGAATTAGAATTTTGGTATTTTCAAAATTCCTCAGTTAGTATCTAATGAGATATATTGATAGATATTACCCCCATAAACAAACAGTTCTTCAGGGTTTCCAGTAATTTATAAGATGGTAAAGGATCCTAAGTTCAAAAAGTTTAAGAACCACTTGACTACTAATGAATTCACGAGACAAACTGTAAAAAATCACTCCCAACAAATGCGGAGAAAATTTGAGCTGGAAGGGAGAGCTGACAAGTGGCAAAGGGTGCAGAGTTTCTTTAGGGGAGGATATAAATGGTTTAAAATTAACTGTGGTAATCACTGCATAACTCTGCATATATTAAAGGCTACTGAATCTATACCTTAAAAGGGTGAGTTTTAGGCCATGTGAATCATATCTCAATAATGTTACATTATATGTATCTATCATATAATCCAACAATATCAATCTTATTCACCCAGGTTTAACTTAAACAAATGTCCACACAGGGATTCAAAACAGAAATAGTCATAGCAACTTCATTCACAAAACCCAGTGGATAACTCAAGTGCATAACCCAGTGGATAACCCAGTGGGTAACCCAAGTGGGTAACCCAGTGCGTAACCCAGTGCGTAACCCAGTGGGTAACCCAGTGGATAACCCAGTGTATAACCCAGTGCTTAACCCAGTGGGTAACCCAGTGGATAACCCAGATAACCTAGTGCATAACCCAGTGGGTAACCCAGTGCATAACCCAGTGGATAACTCAAGTGCATAACCCAGTGGGTAATCCAGTGCGTAACCCAGTGGGTAACCCAGTGCGTAACCCAGTGGGTAACCCAGTGCATAACCCAATGGATAACCCAGTGGGTAACCCAGTGGATAACTCAAGTGCATAACCCAGTGGGTAACCCAGTGGATAACCCAGAGGATAACCCAGTGGGTAACCCAGAGGGTAACCCAGAGGATAACCCAGTGGGTAACCCAGTGCATAACCCAGTGGTAACCCACTGGGTAACCCAGTGCATAACCCAGTGCGTAACCCAGTGGGTAACCCAGTGGATAACCCAGAGGATAACCCAGAGGATAACCCAGTGGATAACAAATTATGGTATGTGGTGCATGTGTGCCAAGTCACTTCAGTCGTGTCCGACTCTGCAATGCTATGGATGGCAGCCAGCCAGGCTCCTCTGTCCATGGGATTCTCTAGGCAAGAACGCTGGGGCGGGTTGCCACGCCCTCCTCCAGGGGATCTTCCCAACCCACGGACTGAACTCACGTCTCTGACAGCAGGCAGGTTCTTCACCACTAGCACCACCTGGGAAGTCCTGTGGTATGTGGTATACTCACACAACAGAACACTATTTGGGGCACAGGAGCGGGAGGCGATGAATTACAGATACATGCAGTAACACAAATGAATCCAAAAACTTTATGTTGAGTGAAGGAAGCAAGACATGTTATATGCATAGGTAACTTTAAAGAAGATTTATATAATCTATAATGATAGAAGATCAATGGTTGTCTAGGATGATGCTGTGAGATGGTCTGCAATACTCCAAGGATACTTTTTAGTCATGGGTGTATAATTCTGTTAAAATTCATGAAAACATATAATTTAAATCAGTGTGTCTTACTGTGTTTCATTATACCCCATAAAATTAATTTGTTAAAAAGTCAACGTAGCAGATAAAGTGGAATTCTAAAGATAACTAGGGTCATCAAAAAGAAGGCAAGATGATTGGAGAAGGAAATGGCAACCCACTCCAGTATTCTTGCCTGGGAAACCCCATGGACATAAGAGCCTGGCAGGCTACAGTCCATGGGGTTGCAAAGGGTCGGATATGACTTAGCAACCGAACAACAAAGATGCTCTTAAAGGCAAAGATTTCAGTTTATACAAAATTTTTGTATCCAACCAGGTGTGTCTCCTAGAACTGCTGTGCAGTCAGAAGAAAAAAAAAGAAAAAAAAAAAAAAAGAAGGCAAGATGAAACAGAGTAAAAAATAACAAATGGGATAAATACAGAATAAATTACAAGATGGGAAACTTTAAACTGAACCATATTAATAACTACATTAAACGTAAATAGACTAAACAAGCCAATTTAAATACAAATACAGAGGGTGGAAAAAGGTGTATCAAGCAAATGGTAAGAAAAAAAGCTGTGTGGTTTTATCAATATCAGGCCAAGTAAATCTCGAGGCAAATAGTACTACCAGAGATAAGAGACATTTCAGAGTGGTAATAACTTACACCCAACAATCACAAACGCGTATGCCCCTAACAAGAGAGCTTCAAAACACATGCAGCAAAAACTGACACGACTGAAAGTAGACGAGTGCATAACTAAGAGACGGAGACTTAAAAGAAGACACAGAGCATCTGAATATTATCAAACTATCTGATTAACTGATATTTATAGAACTGTACTAATCAATTCCAGAATGTGCATATTTTTTTCAAACACATGGGACATTTACCAAAATAGTCTGTATGTTAAAAAAATATCAAAAGACACCAAAGAAGTGAAGTCATATAAAGTATATGTTCTTGGATCACAATAATATTAAATTAGAAATAAACAATTAAAAGATATCT
This sequence comes from Cervus canadensis, assembly GCF_019320065.1. Lineage (NCBI taxonomy): Eukaryota > Metazoa > Chordata > Mammalia > Artiodactyla > Cervidae > Cervus > Cervus canadensis. The sequence continues at coordinate 96,495,888 of NC_057391.1, read as the reverse complement.
AATAAATGCCCAAATATCTGATCTGGCAATTTTTTTTAAGTCTTTTTTTTTTTTTCATTTATTTTTATTAGCTGGAGGCTAATTACTTTACAGTATTGTAGTGGTTTTCGCCATACATTGACATGAGTCAGCCATGGATTTACATGTGTTCCCCATCCTGATCCCCCTTCCCACCTCCCTCCCCATCCCATCCCTCTGGGTCTTCCCAGTGCACCAGCCCCGAGCACTTGTCTCATGCATCCAACCTGGGCTGGCGATCTGTTTCACACTTGATAATATACATGTTTTGATGCTGTTCTCTTGGATCATCCCACCCTCGCCTTCTCCCGTAGAGTCCAAAAGTCTGTTCTATATATCTGTGTCTCTTTTTCTGTCTTGCATATAGGGTTATCATTACCATCTTTTTAAATTCCATATATATGTGTTAGTATACTGTATCGGTGTTTATCTTTCTGGCTTACTTCACTCTGTATAATGGGCTCCAGTTTCATCCATCTCATTAGAACTGATTCAAATGTATTCTTTTTAATGGCTGAGTAATATTCCATGGTGTATATGTTGATCTGGCAATTAAATAACGTATTTCTAAATAATCTATGGGCCAAAAGGTAATAAAAATACAGTCAGAATGTATGGGAAAGCAGTACTTTGAAATGCACAGTTTTAAATATTTGAATTAGAAAAAAACTGAAGTGCAGTATTACTGATCTAAGCAAGGGTCTGGGAAACCACAGTACAAATGCCAAGTCTGACACATTGCTTTTGTATGACCAGCAAACCAAAAGCAGTTTTTGTATTTTAATATGGTGGTAGGGGGAGGTGGAAATCAACCGAATGATCCTATTTTATGGCTCATGAAGACCAAACATCAGCGCCCCGAGTCTCGCTCGCTCGCACGTTCCCACAGCGGGAGGGCCGGGGAGCGCCTGCACCTGCAGGCGCAAGGACTCAACTGTTACTTATCTGAAACAGTTACAGAGAAAGCTCACTAATTCCTAATCTAAGTTCCCGCTTATATAAGCTGGAAAAGTAAGAGTAAACCAAACAGACAGTAGAAGAGAATATTAAAATTAACAAGTAGAAATCAAATAGACAGTGGAAAAGAAAAGAGAAAATGTACAAAGACAGAGGTTCTTTGAAAAAGTAATAAAACTGATAAAGTTCCAGCTGCAAAGGGATCAAAACAAAAATAAATTGTTCACATCAGGAGTGAAAAGAACATCATTAGAGATCCTACAGGGATTATTAGGTTAATAGCAAAATACTGCAAAGACTTTATATCTAATAACTTGACAACCTCAATGAACAGACAAATTCCTTAGAAAACACATATGACCAAAACTGAAACAGAAACAGAAAAGCTAAAGAAGTTCATATGTATTAAAAAAATCAAATTTATAGTAAAAAGTTATCCCACAAAGAAATCCCAGTCACATTCCAAAAATCCCTCTCCAGAATTCACCACTGAATTCTACTAATAAGTTAAGGTTGAGATAATACTTCATCAACACAAGCTCTTTCAGAAACAGAGAAGCAGAGGAACAGTTCTTGCTTCATGATACCAGCATAACTCTGATCCCAAAAATCTCAAAAGTATTACAAATCAAAACTACAGACCAAACCCTCACGAACACAGATACAAAAATCTTTAAGAACAACAACAAAACACAGCAGTAAATCATATCCAGCCATACACGTTTAATTTTCAGTTCAAAAAACTTTATGTTCTACTCCACATTAAAAGAGGAAAATCTCAAGAACATCTCATTATATGCAGAAAAGTCTTTGACAAAATCCAACATAATAAAATCTTACAGCAAACTAGGAACAGAAGGGAATTTCCTCAAACCGACAAAAGATAACTATGGCAGACATTTAGCTAACATCATACCTAATGTAAACAAACTCTCTTCCCCTAAGATCAGTAACGAGACAAATGTCTGTTTTTACCACTTCAACTAAATGTCCTAGAGGTCCTAACCAAGGCAATAATGAAGAAAAAAAAAAGGTCTAGAAATCAGAAAAGGAAATCATATCTGGTATATGACATGATTATATATGTATAAAACCCTATGAAAGCTTAAAGACTAGAATGATTAAGTAAACCTAGCAATTTCACACAGTACCCCAGTCAACATAGAAAAATTAATTATATTTATATATATTAGCAACAAACAGAAAGTAAAAACTTTAAATGTATTATATCATTTAAAACAGCACCATTAAACATCAAATACCTAAGAACAGAACTAATGTAGTATGTGTAACACCTTCACATTCGCCCAAAAAAATTAAAAACACTTATATTAACACAGAGATATATCATGATCATGAACTGGCAGACTCAATTCAGTTAAGATGTCCAGTCTCACCAAATGATATATACATGTGATACAGTATTATAATCCCAGTAGGTTTTCTTTGGAGAAATAGACAAGCTAATTCTAAAATTGACATGTAAGTATAAGGGATCTAATAGTATTTAAAGTGGCTACCTTTTATCTCAGTATCTTAAATACAGTGGTGTCTTTTTCAAAATTTGGATAGGGGTTGGCAGCTAGTGTTTATTGAGTATCTGGTACTTTATAACCATCATTTGGTATTTTATAGATAAAAAAAAGCAGGCTCAGTGAATTTAGATAATTTACAATGTTACTAGCATCTCTATCTTACAGGTGAGGAAACTGAGGCACAGGAAGGTGAGATGACTTGTGCAGGGTTACATAGCTTTAAGCAGCAACACTGGAGCTCCAACTGACAGACCTGGCTTCAGAGCCTAACCCTTGGCTGCTATGCGCTACTGCCTTTCCAACAAGCGGCAACGCTGGGTCTAACCAGGTACAGCCTGACTCTGTCTCAAAGTAGCTGGATGGGGTCTTTATAGCATCACCCCCCTTGTGCAAGGACTGAAAATTTTCTTGATGAAAATAAGAAAGAATTGAGTCTCTCTATGCTACTGACTTGGTCATTTATTTATATTCTATCATCAGCTCAAAGTTTGAAGTGTATTCTGTCTAAGAAAAACCTTTACCCTAGTATTTTTTCATGAAGCATCAACCTCTGTCGTCAGTTTTTCTGACTGGCTGATAGACTACTTCTCTTGTTTCTACAAGGGTTCTTTTAAAATCCAAGTTAGAAAATTTCTTATGCAGCCACTGGTTTCTTTGGTTCCTTTTCTTTCTCTTCTTTTGAACTTTTAAAATTTTATGGTTAAAACTGAACTTTCTAGACAGGTCTTGCTTTCTCTTTGGCGCTGTCTTCCCTCTCAGGCGTCTGATACTGCTCTCATGACTCTGGCTTTTTGAAACTTGGTCTCTGCATATCAACCAGGTTTTCTGCTCTTCTGTACTGTTATGATTTCTAGTTTGAAGCAACAGTTAAACCTGGACATGGAACAACAAACTGGTTCCAAATAGGAAAAGAAGTACATCAAGGCTGTATATCGTCACCCTGCTTATTTAACTTATATGCAGAGTACATCATGAGAAACACTGGGCTGGATGAAGCACAAGCTGGAATCAAGACTGCCAGGAGAAATATCAATAACCTCAGAAATGCAGATGACACCACCCTTATGGCAGAAAGCAAAGAAGAACTAAAGAGCCTCTTTAGACACATGTACCCCAACGTTCATCACAGCACTGTTTGTAATAGCCAGGACATGGAAGCAACCTAGATGCCCATCAGCAGACGAATGGATAAGGAAGCTGTGGTCCATATACACCATGGAATATTACTCAGCCATTAAAAAGAATTCATTTGAATCAGTTCTAATGAGATGGATGAAACTGGAGCCCATTATACAGAGTGAAGTAAGCCAGAAAGATAAAGAACGTTACAGCATACTAACACATATATATGGAATTTAGAACGATGGTAATGATAACCCTATATGCAAAACAGGAAAAGAGACACAGATGTACAGAACAGACTTTTAGACTCTGTGGGAGAAGGTGAGGGTGGGATGTTCAGAGAGAACAGCATTGGAACAAATATACTATCAAGGGTGAAACAGATCACCAGCCCAGGTTGGATGCATGAGACGGGTGCTCAGGGCTGGTGCATTGGGAAGACCCAGAGGGATGGGATGGAGAGGGAGGTGGGAGGAGGGATCGGGATGGGGAACACATGCAAATCCATGGCTGATTCATGTCAATGTATGGCAAAAACCACTACAATACTGTAATTAGCCTCCAACTAATAAAAATAAATGGAAAAATAAATAAATAAAAATAAAAAGAGTTAAAAAAAAAAAAAAAAAAGAAAAAGAGCCTCTTTAGAGTGAAAAAGTTGGCTTAAAGCTCAGCATTCAGAAAACTAAGATCATGGCATCCAGTCCCATCACTTCATGGCAAACAGTGGAAACAGTGGCTGACTTTATTTTTCTGGGCTCCAAAGTCACTGCAGATGGTGACTGCAGCCACAAAATTAAAAGATGCTTACTCCTTGGAAGGAAAGTTATGACCAACCTAGACAGCATATTAAAAAGCAAAGACATTACTTTGCCAACAAAGGTCCATCTAGTCAAGGCTATGGTTTTTCCAGTGGTCATGTATGGATGTGAGAGTTGCACTATAAAGAAAGCTGAGTGCCAAAGAATTGATGCTTTTGAACTGTAGTGTTGGAGAAGACTCTTCAGAGTCCCTTGGACTGAAAGGCAATCCATCCAGTCCATTGTAAAGGAGATCAGTCCTGGGTGTTCATTGGAAGGACTGACGCTGAAGTTGAAACTCCAATACTATGGCCACCTGATACGAAGAGCTGACTCATTTGAAAAGACCCTGATGCTGGGAAAGATTGAAGGCAGGAAGAGAAGGGCACGGCAGAGGATGACATGGTTGGATGGCATCACTGACTCAATGGACATGAGTTTGAGTAAACTCCGGGAATTGGTGATGGATAGGGAGGCCTGGCATGCTGCAGTCCATGGGGTCGTAAAGAATCGGACGTGACTGAGCGACTGAACTGAACTGAACTTCTAATTTGAATGGCTGCTGGTATTCTTGCCAGTTTAGTATCACTGATTCATTTTTATTAACATTTTGCTAATGTTTTAATTTGTATTCTAACCCTAACTTGATATAAAAGTCATTAGGATACTTAAGATTAACATATATTGTTCATTTAAGAGGTGTGTATTAGTTTACTATTAAGATAAATACATAATAAAACATATTATTAAGAAGAATAATGCATTATTAAGAAGATGGTTTAATAACAATTTAGATAAGAAAGAATTAACAATTAGAAGCCAGTATAACCTTGCCAGGTGGCTCACCGGTAAAAAATCTGCCTGCCAATGCAAGAGATGAGGGTTCAATTCCTAGGTTGAGATGATCCCATGGAAAAGGAGATGGCAACCCACTCCAGTATTCTTGCCTGGGAGATCCCATGGACAGAGTAGTCTGGCGGGCTACAGTCCATGGGGTTGCAAAGAGTCAACACAACTTAGAAACTAAACAACACAACAGCATAACCTCATTAGGAGTAATAAGTGACAAAATAATCTTTTAATTTACTTCTAACAAAAGGATAGTAGATGGGAAAAGAAACAGTATACTCTGATTTCAGTAAGGCATTCAAATATTAATTATCACAATAATCTTACTGAATATAATAATGAAATCTGAGATTAATTACATGAATTTGTAGCTGTGGTGAAAACCTTGCTCAAAAATATTAATTAATGAATAAGATATTAGCTTGCAAACAGATTTTTATTGGCCCCATCCACTAATGAATAGGCATTAATAACAAAATTTTAGTTTTTGGCTTAAAAATAACTGACAGCCTGAGTGTTTTAACTGACATGAGCAAAAATCTGCTGACCAACAAAGAAGAACTAAAACTACTAAATGAAAAAAAAAAAAAAAAACAAGAAAGCATGAATAATATGAACAGAAGTCAGAAGACACAGGAAAAAAAAAACCCAAAAAACCTATTTTCATTTCTGGTTGTTACCTTTCAGGAACAAGATAACCAAGAAAAAGATGACCAAGATGCTAACCTATTATCATATAATGCCATATAATAAAAACTAGAACTATTTAGCCAGGACAGTGATTGAGTGCTTGCACTTGCACAAGGAGAAAAAGAACATGTGGGAAAAGTAAAGGGTAGGTATATTTTCTTCAAGATGAGGAAGAACTTCACAATATTTAGAGCTGTTCAGAGAATGAACTTGACACAGTGATGTTCTCATCAATAGGGCTAATGACAACCCAACAGAAATTTAAAGATTCAGGAATTCTTGTTTCTGGAAGGAATTTTATCTTTTTTATACAATAATACTAGAGTACATATAGCCCTATGTAAATTAACTCAAAGAAACTTTTTAAAAATTATACTTAAGATTAGCAAAAGAAATCTATCATTATGAAAAAATAACATTTTATTTTTCTACTTACCAAAGTGACAAATTTACATTATAAGAAACTTATCATATATAATAATCTTAAGAACACAACAGTAGTAAACAGTGATAATAAAATCAACATATAATGAATAATAACGCTATTATTTACAGAATGCATTAAAACTTCTCAAACTGCTTTTCCACCTGTTTGCCATCTAATCTGAGGCAGACAAGGTAACTAGTATTAGTCCCATTTTACTGTCTTCTTGAGGCTAAGAGGGGAAAATGCCTTTCCTCAGAATTCAAGTTGGTCCAGAGTATGAAGTATGAATCTAGAGCTTATGCCTCCTGCTTAGTGTCCTTCCTTTCTTTCTTTTGCCACATGGCCAGTGGGATCTTAGTTCCCGAACCAGAAACTGAATCCAGGCCCATGGCAGTGGAAGTGCCAAGTCTTAACCATGGACCTCCAGGGAATTCCCCATTCTTCCTTTAATAATTTTGCTCTCCCTTCAATGAATAAAATATTTTCATTGTAGAAGTGTTAGAATTCAGACAGATAAATCATCTTCCTAATTAGACAATGTATCAATATAAACAAGAAACTAACTTATGTTTGAAATTAAAAAAAAAAAAAAGAAGAAAATAAAAGAAATAAGTAAATGACTAAGAAAAAATTTCTTTTACTTCCCATAATATGAAGCTGAAAAAACAGAAGGCTAACTGGATCAGTTAAGTAGAATACTGTTTTCTTGACCGACCATTATTTACACGTAAATACTCAACACCAAAATGTAGACACACTTCGTTAAATTGGGCTCTAGCAATATTAGATTTCACATCTTTATATGCTTAAAGAAAACAATCTAAGTTTCACTTTTAATGATAATATTAACAGGTAAAACCATTACTTTGGGTGTGCTTCCTTTAATGAATTTCTTAATTGAAGACAACAAGCCGGTTTCATTCTTCGGTGTTTTTTCTCCTCCTGAAGGCAGGCTATCATCAACTTCTGAGTATTTCCTCTTTGCTCTGGCAGTGCGTTGTGTTTGGATTTGATTTGATTGCTGAGAAGCTTTCCGTGTTCTCAGTCTCATCTTTTATGGGTGCCACATGTAAAACTATAAAAGAAAAATAATACAGGTTATTAAAATTAAACCTAGCGTACCCACATGTGCCCAGTTTACATAGGTTTGTGGAATCTTAGTTTCCCTGACGGGGACCCCAAAACCAGGCCCTCAGCAGTGACAGTGCAGCACCCCAACCTCTGGACCACCAGAGGATTCCCAGGAAACTAACTTTTTAATTGAAAGGCACGGTGCTTTGCATTTTATTACATTCTTCCAAATAACATTCCCACAACTTCCGAAATATTATACCCTGTGATCTAATAGTGTGTGCACATTCCTTTCAGAATATTATACTGCCTCCAACCTTGCTGACATTACCATTTATTTAATCACTCATTCATTCAACAAGTATTTATTGGGTAAGTAAGTACCTGGTAAAACAAGAGAGAGAAGGTTTTTACCCTCTGGAGATCACAATGTAGCAGAAAAAATCCTTAAGTCATTGAATGAATTAGCTCCAAGAACACAATTCTAACAATCAACAAGTACACAAGTGTGACAAGAATGACTCGATCATTTCACAGGATTTGATCTTACCACATGTAACGATCCTTTAAAAACCAAACTCATCTGGCTCAAGCTGCTGGAGTAGAAGGATGGTGCTCTTCTGCGAGAGCTAACTCCAACTAGCCGCTAAACAACCATCAACAGGAGGATGCTGTTGGGCTCTAGCCCAACCAGAAAAAAAGACACCCCACGTCCAAAGACAAAGAAGAAGCCACACTGAGACAGTGGGAGGTGCACAATCACAATAAGATGAAATCCCATGCCCACTGGCCGGTGACCCACAAACTGGAGAACAATAATACCAGAGACGTTCTCCCGCTGTTGTAAAGGTTCTGAATCCCACATCAGGCTTCCCAGCCTGGGGATCCAACAAAGGGACTAGGAATCTCCAGGGAACCTGACCTTGAAGGCCAGAGGGATTTGTTTATAGGACTAGGGGAAACAGAAACTGCAGTCTTGGAGGGTACAAAAAATGTAGTGCACACCAAGACCCAGAAGAAAGGAGCAGTGACCCCACAGGAGACTGAACAAAAATACCGATTGGTACTGGAGAGTCTCCTGTAGGGGTGGGGGTCGGCAGGGGCTCGGCACAGAGATGGGGTAGGCCCCCTCAGCGTAAACCCTCTTGAAAGTCACCATTAACCCTACCATAGAGCCTGTAGAACCCAGGGCCAACTACCAGGGAGGGAGGGAAACCCCACTCATCAGCAGAAACTGGGTTAAAGGTTTACTGAGCGAGGCCCTGCCCACCAGAGCAAGACCCAGTTTTTCCCACCACCAGTTCCTGCCATCAGGAAGCTTACACAAGCCTCTTAGCCTCCTCCATTAGAAGAAGCAAGAACCACAGTCTCACACCAGCTCAAACAGAAACCACATTATCAAAAATTAATTAGGATGAAAAAGCAGAAAGTTATGTCCCAGATTAAGGGACAAGAAAAACAACTAAATGAAGTGGAGATATGCAACTTTCCAGAAAAAGAATTCAGAATAATGATAGTGAAGATGATCCAGGATCTTGGGAATACAATGGAGAAGATGCAAGAAATATTTACCAAAGACCTGCAAGAACTAAAGAACAGAGATGAACAGTACACTAGAAGGAACAAAATAACTGAGGCAGAACAACAGATAAATGACCTGCAGGACAGAATAGTGGAAATCACTGTCACAAAACATAATATAGAAAAAAGAATGGAAGAAATGAAGACAGCCTAACAGACCTCTAGAACAACGTTAAACACAACAACATTCACATTACAGGGGTCCCAGAAGGAGGAGAGAGAGAGAAAGGACCTGAGAAAACATCTGAAGAGATAATAGCTAAAAAATCTCCCTAACACGGGAAAGGAAAGTCAACCAAGTTCAGGAAGCACAGAGTCCCAGGCAGGATAAACCCAAGAAGAAACACACCAAGACACATAGCAACCAAACTGACAAATGTTAAAGACAGAGATAAAATATTAAAAGTAACAAGGGAAAAAAGGACAAATAACATACAAGGGAACTCCCATCAAGCTATCAGCTGATTTCTCAACAGAAACTCTACAAGCCAGAAGGGAATGGCATGATATATTTCAAGTGATGAAAGGGAAGAACCTACAGCCAAGAATACTCTACCCAGCAAGACTCAGATTTGATGGAGAAATCAAAAGCTTTCCAGTCAAGCAAAAGTTAAGAGAATTCAGCACCACCAAACCACCTTTATAGTAAATGCTAAAGGAACTTCTCTAGACAGGAAATGAGAAGGAAAAGACCTACCTACAGAAAATAAACCCAAAACAATTAAGAAAATGGTAATAGGATCAAATGAACCAATCAAAAGACAAGAGAGGCTGGCTGGGCAGATGAAACATGCGCATACATGTACTTCCACTTACCACGTCACTGTGCTTGACACCCCCCCCATTGTTTGTAATTATTTTATATTGTTAATCATGCTCCCATTAAGGCTTGCAATTGTAATTACCTTCTATTTTTTGTCAGGCTGTTGATTGTGAAAACTGACAGATATCTTTTACAATTGTGATTATGTAACTATTACTCACTTAATACTACTGCATCATGACTGGTCAACAGAAAAATGATAGAACTCTATATCACCCAGAACTACTATTTAATAGAAACACATGTAATCACTTTTTAAAATCTAGATGCATATCAGAATTATCTTGACATTTTTTGAAAAATACAAATGTCCAAGTATCAATTTTTTTTCTCCAGAGCTCCAGATATGTTTCTAATGAGCAGTCATTTTTTAAAAACAACTGGATTATATGATGATCTTTTATCTAGGTTGTTTCACTTTCTCTGTTTCATATTCAGTGTTCCCATTTCACTTAGTTTATGTTTTCCAATTTTTCCATCTCTTTTTGATGTTCTTTCTACTATCAAGCATAGTAGAAAAGCTTTGTATAGACATATATAAACAATATATACAACATGTGTATTTTAGAAACTTATGAATTTTTGCCTAACTAAAAACTTTATGACATTTTGATTCCACTTGTTTGACTTAGTGTGAACAGAATGCTAAATTTCTGATTTAAAAAAACAGACATGCAACAAGCAACAAAGGTTTATTGTACAGCACAGGGAACGACAGTCAGTATCTTGTGAAGTGAAGTGAAAGTCGCTCAGTCGTGTCTGACTCTTTGTGACCCAATGGACTATACAGTCCATGGAATTCTCCATGCCAGGATACTGGAGTGGGTAGCCTTTCCCTTCTCCAGGGGATCTTCCCAACCCACGGATCAAACCCAGGTCTCCTGCATTACAGGCGGATTCTTTACCAGCTGATCCACAAGGGAAGCCCAAGAATACTGGAGTGGGTAGCCTATCCCTTCTCCAGCAGATCTTCCTGACCCAGGAATTGAACTGGGGTCTCCAGCATTGCAGGCGAATTCTTTACCAACTGAGCCATCAGGGAAGCCAAGCTTTCAAAACCTCAGGTTATCTCCATTTGCACTTGCAATTTCTAGCCCCTTTCAGTGTTTTTCAGATGGCTACCACTGTTTCAGCATCAAATCCAAACTGAAAATATTCAGGCATGGCATTATCCAATAGAACTTTCTGCAACGATGGAAAATACTGTGTCTGCACTGTCCCATACGGCAGCCACTAGACCCAGCTGAAAACGAAGCGCTTAACACGCAGCTACTGTGACCGAGGAACTGAATTTTTAATTTCACTTCATTTTTATTAATTTAATTTTAAATAGCCACCTGTGCCTAGTGGCTATCATATTAGAGAGTGCATGTCTAGAGGACGAATCTTATAATAACCTATAATGGAAAATAATTTCAAAATTAATATATATGCATATGCATAACTGAGTCACCTAACTGCACGTGAAACATGTGACTCCACTGCGTCTCAGTGAGATATATGTATTAGGGGAAACTCACGTTATCAGAAAGAAAACATGAGGGCGTCAATCTCAACCCTCTCATTTTATTGATGAGAAAATTAATGACTGGCAAAACTGTCCCAAGACTCAGTAGTTGAGAATATTCCCCGAATTAGATCTGTTGAAGAGACGACTAAGAATAGAATGAAAACTACTATACTAAGAATTAAGAGATGTTACTTCTAATCCTACTTCAATCATCACTAAACTATAGCCACTTAACTACTTTTTCCCCTATATAATGAATACATTCATCTTGATGCTCAAAATGAAAATGGATTTAGAAAAGGCTATAAAGTGCAGAGGACATACAACTACTCACAGCAGTGAATGCAGTCCCAGAAAGGTCTGACCTGTTAGGCACGCTAAACTCCTAAAGGTACAGAAATTCTTGGCAAAGAGTAGGGTCTTACAGACAAATTAAGAAGCTGAAGAAGTGATGTCTTTAATAACCCAACACAATGTCCACAGAAAAAGAGTTAGGATGCCTCCCTTTTTTAAAATACAGAAAGTTCACACATGCGCACACACAAAATCTATTTCAACCAAAAAACCAAACTCAAACGCTTCACCAGAAGAGTACCAAAATATTTTTCAAAATAACCATTTGTTTTTCATCGCCAAATGGTGCTCAGTTTTTAAGTTGTCATCCCCAAATAAAATAAATACTTTTTTCCTAAAGAGTCAATGTGAACTTCTAAAGGGATTTACTCAAGGCATGTATTACTTAAAAAGTCTATTTACAGTGTGTAAATTTTGTTTTAATTTCCTTGTTCTTCAGCACAGCACTCCTTAGAAAAGGAAAATTCCCATAAAGCAAATGCAAAGGGGAATTTTTCACAAAGAAAGTTGTTTGTATTTGATTTTAAATTTTTTTTAATATTTTCAAAAATATCTATGAATGAACCTGTCTTAAATCCAGAATCATTCAGTGAAAATGAAATTCAGACATCAACATCCACAAGCATGCTCACTGGCTCCTGTCTCGTCTACAGCACTGTGCAGCAAAAGCAGCCTAAGACACCACGTAAACGCGTGGACACAGCTGTGCGCAAAGCAAACAAACAAGCGTCTAGAAGCACAGTCGTCCAACCACAGGCAGCAGGCTGCAGACAGGCACTAAGCGACTTTATGACAGAAAATCAGACTATTCTAAACTTTTCAATAGCAATGCTTCATGCCAGATGAAAATGGAATAATATATTTAAAATAAAATAATCAAGGGAAGAACACACAAACCAAAGATTTTATATCCAACAAAAATAACTTGCAAAAATAATGGCTATGGACAAACTATTACCAATATGTAAGAATCTGGGGAATACTGTGCTCAGGGAATCCTTCCTGAAAAATTTAATGAGCACTTCAGAAAACCAAAGTGACTACAGGTATTCCTTTAGAACCACTGGAGATTGTCAAACATATAGCTACTCACAGTTATCGCGCATGTAATAGCTATATTCTCTGACAACATAAATGTAGATTTACTCAACCATTTAAAAGTGAGGGAGAGACTTTCCTGGTGGCTAGGACTCCAAACTTCCCCTGCAAGGGGCATCTATTTGATTCCTGATAGGGAAACTAAGATCCCACATGCCACCCAGCACGGCCAAAAAAGAAGGAAAGTAAAGGAAGAGTGGGGAGAGCACTGCCAAAAAAAAAAAAGAAGTGTATAGTGCTTCGGTAATCATATATACCCTCTTCAAATCTTCCAGTATTGGTATTGCTACTCTGATACTGCTGTGAGATTAGTTTAATTAATATTTTGATTTCTAAGTCCAAGTCTGTCATCTACTAGGTTGTTGAGAACCAAGACACAGTATGGAACAAAACAACAGGGATGCAAGACAGAGAAAGTTAAAATAAAGTTCCTCAAATTCTGACTAGGGCCAAGTTAAGATGTCAACAAATCCTGTCCTCAAAAAGCAACAATACAATTGGACAAACGACAAAAACTACCGTATCAGTTCAGTTCAGTTGCTCAGTCATGTCCGACTCTTTGCAACCCCGTGGACTGCAGCATACCAGGCCTCCCTGTCCGTAACCAACTCCAGGAGCTTGCTCAAACTCATGTCCATTGAGTCGGTGATGCCATCTAACCATCTCATCCTCTGTTGTCTCCTTCTCCTCCTGCCTTCAATCTTTCCCAGCATCAGGGTCTTTTCAGATGACTCAGTTCTTCCCATCAGGTGGACAAAGTATTGGAGTTTCAGTTTCAACATTAATCCTTCCAATGAACACTCAATGATCTTCCAGATCATTGGACTGGACTCAACCAGTCCTTCCAATGATTTCCTTTAGGATGGACTGGTTGCATCTCCTTACAGTCCAAGGGACTCTCAAGAGTCTTTCTCCAACACCACAGTTCAAAAGCATCAATTCTTTGGCACTCAGCTTTCTTTATAGTCCAACTCTCACATCCATGCATGACTACTTGGAAAAACCATAGCCTTGACTAGATGGACCTTTGTTGGCAAAGTAATGTCTCTGCTTTTTAATATGCTGTCTAAGTTGATCATAACTTTCCTTTCAAGGAACAAGAATCTTTTAATTTCATGGCTGCAATCACCATCTGCAGGGATTCTGGAGCCAAAAAAAAATAAAGTCTGTCACTGTTTCCACTGTTTCCTCATCTATTTGCCATGATGTTACAGGACCAGATGTCATAATCTTGGCTTTCTGAATGCTGAGCTTTAAGACAACTTTTTCACTCTCCTCTTTGACTTTCATCAAGAGGCTCTTTAGTTCTTC